>NW_028172895.1:0-10000 GCF_963971535.1 Notolepis coatsorum | reverse complement strand
TAGCAAAAGGAAAAAAATATAATTTAACAGAAAAAAAAGAAAAAAAAAAAAAGAAAAAAAAGAGAGGGTGTCAGGAGGGTCAGACTCATGCTAGTGTATCTCCAGGTACAAGGTTACAAGTGACCATCTCTGCATAAACATATCTTTTTTCAGTTGCAATTGTGCAGTAATTTCTTCCATTGTATACATCTGTCTCAGTCTCTTGGTCCATTGTTTGATTGTCGGTGGTTGATTTTGTAGCCATGCCATAGTTATCATTTTCCATAGTTATCATTTTCCTTGCTATTAACAGTATCACTCTCAAGATGTATAACAACTAGGACAGAGCGGCTTAGGCTCAGCTTCTTCCCCCAGGCCATCAGAGCCATGAACAATGAACATTGAGTGCTCAGAACATTGAACTGTCCACACACAAGCACACATGAACACACACACGACACGCACACTGTGCACGCTCACACACGAGCAGCCACTTAACACTTTAACATGAGCGGGCACACACTCATGTCGCACACACGCACACTTATGGCCAAAGGAAAGGACACTTTAAATTAGAATAACAGGAACAGTGTATTGCACTAACAAAGCTAACTAGCATGTCACACATGCTCTGTAAATAACTATGTACAGATACCGAGATGTCACTCCATGTTACCTGCTACCTGTTACTGCACAATGTTGTTTCTTCTTTTGATTCTATTATATGTACCACTGTATTGCACATCGTTGCGGGCAAGACCACCCGCATTTCATTGTATACCTGTATGCCGTGACAATTAAAACTCTTGACTTGACTTGACTTGACTATAACGTATCTCCATAGTATGTGCCTTTCGGTATACATCCCAAGATATAGTACGATGGATTCAGAGGTAAGTCAAGATCTAGAATGGTTTTAATCTCATTTTTGATATTCACCCAAAATGTCTGCACCCTTGGACAGTCCCAGAAAATATGTGTATAATCTCCGATCATTCCACATCCTCTCCAACATAGTGGTGAGGACCCACCAGCAAATCCGGAGAGAACTTGAGGAGTCCTAAAGTACCTGACCTTGACCTTCCAGTCAAACTCCTTCCACATTGGGCTATTTGTGATTTTATGATTGCTTGAATGGCTATCCTCCCATTCTTCATTTTCTATAATCACATTAGCTTCCAACTCCCATTTTTCTTTAATATAGGTGGTGTCTCCTGGATCGTCTAGTTGTAACATGTTGTAAATATTGGATATCTGCTTTCTTTCCATCAAGTTTTTTTCTATTGTGTTAATAAAGTACCGCTCCACATTTGTTGGTGGTCTCTTAATTGCTTCCCACTCACTGTGAGTCATTACATAGTGTCTTATTTGAAAGTATCTAAACAAGTCTTTTGAAGGTAGATCAAAACATTGCTGTAGCTGTGCAAACGATTTAAAACAGTCTCCTTCCATTAATTGATTGATAGTAACCAAATCCGCCCATTTTTTAAAACCCCCATCCTCCATAGCTGGCCGGAATTCTGTATTGTCTGCTATTGGCATGGCCCTAGATATTGATCGTGGACCTCCCCCCTTTTTCCTTACACTTTCCATACCTTTAATGTATTTGTAATCCATTTGTTACCAATCTTAATTGTTTTCCAGTATGCTTTCCCCAGGAATATTATGGATCTGAGAGGGGTCTTTGGAATTGAGTTTTGCTCAACTCAGTCTAGTTTATTAAACAAAGCATTTAAAAATACTTTGATGAGTCTACATCAATAGCATTAACCATACATTGTCAAGGTTGACAGAATAAAGTCTATATAAACTTATTGCCATCATGGACCAATAACAGAACAGATTGACAAGCACAAGCACAAGACTGGGCATTTATTTAAAAAACGTACATACCCTAACCACATAACATATATTTAAAAGGTAATTAACAGGCATGTTCTGCAACATATATCCACTCTTGAACAATGAAAAACTATGAGCGTAGGTATTAATAAATCAGATGTCTGTCATGTTCTACGATACCCATTTCAGCGTGCGTGTGTGCGAGGATTATTATTATATACACGCTACGCTCATACCGGCGTGGGCAAAAAACTAGCGTAGGTCAGCGGCCAATCAGAGCAACGCGGAACAACAACTTGCTTGTGGAAAGTATAGACGCGTCCAGCCCCTCCCCTCCGTTTGTGTGTTTGGTACGAGTGTCCACCTTTTTTTTTTGTATTTTATTTTTTTATTATTTTTTAAACAAACACATAAACAAACATGACAACACACAATAAGATATACAAGCATTAATTGTCAGAGCACATCCAATGAAATCACATTTTAGTTAATTGTCTTATATAAGATATACCCCTAATACCTGTTATCTAAAAACCTACACACATATGCTCCTGCTCGAACCCCCCCCTCCCGGACCCCACCTTGGGAAGTACCTCCATTATCCCTCGCACCTAACCAGACACTACCATTATAAGCTAGCTTTTATTCTCTCCACCACTTCTAACCACATTGACATTTTGGATTCATTGAGACCCAGAATTCTTGCTGTAGATATTTCTTGATAAATCAAGAAATAAGAATCCAAACTTTCCGGCACATTTTTTCCGGTTGAAACCAGCGTGATGCGATCAGCTTTTTAGCTACTGTGATACCCGATAAAACCAATCTCTTTAGCTGTGGATTTACTGCAAACTCAAAAACATCATTCAATAGTAATACCGAGGGGTGTACAGGTATATTCCAAGATACGAGTTTTGATAATTGTTGGGTCACATCTTTCCAGAATGCCTTAACTGGTGGGCAGTCCCAATACATGTGCATAAATGTCCCTTCGTCCCCATTTGTACATTGGGAGCATTTGGAGTCTTGTTTAAGACCCATTCTGCACAGTCTTACAGGAGTCAAGTATGTCCTGTGAATATAGTTAAGATTGATTTGTTGATGATCCGGGTTCCTTGATGTAAGTCGGACATTTGCCCAGGCTCCTTGCCAATCAAAGTCATTTTCCAGGTCTGGTATATCCCTCCTCCAGACAGAGTCTAGTTGGAGGGTTTCATACGAGGACGTTAGTATTTGATGATAAAAATCTGAAACAAAACCTCTCGATGTCTCTCTTTCATAGAAGAATTTGTGGTATCTGTGGTGTTCAATTGGTATGTCTAATGGAACACCGTGAGACTTCAAACATAGCTGTAACTGTATGTAAAAAAGCCATGTGGACTTGGTGAGATAAAAAAATTTGCGTATTTCTTTATCACTACAAAAACCCTGTTTGTTAAAAACATCCCCTAATGAGTGTATGCCTTGCTCTTCCCATATAGGGAATCTTATAGGTCGTTTTTCAATTAAGAGTGCATTGTTATTGAATAAGGGAGTATGATTGTGCCATTTATGTGGGTTAGGATTTTCTTTTTGTGATTCACGCCATATCCGGATCGCATGAGTAATTATGGGGCCAAATTTCCGTTCACAGTGCTTGATTGGTAGTTTAGTGTATGCTATGTCCTTCAGTCTATGTGGGGCTACTATGTTTTCTTCTAATTTTCTCCAGGATACTAATGCTTGGGGGTCAAACCATGTTGTCAATGGTCTTAATGTGTATGCCTTAAAATATTGGAAAAAATCTGGAAATGCCATGCCACCGTCTGCTTTATTTCTCTGTGCGGTGGATCTTTTTATACGTGGTGGTTTGTTATTCCAAATAAATTTGTATGTGGAGGAGTGTAATCTTTTCCAGTAACCCTCTGGAGGGGGTAACGGTAGCATTGAACTGAAGAAGTTGATTCTAGGTAGTACATCCATCTTAACTATTGATATCCGTGCTTGTACTGTGTTTTTAAGTTTTGCCCATCTATCAAGGTCGTCTTTGATTTTGTTTTGGATTTTTGTGTAATTGTGCTTCACCGTTTGTCTTATGGTGGGGAATATTTCCACTCCCAAGCATCTAAAATGTTTTACCATCGGTATCTCTCCTGGGAGGGTTATATCTTTTTTTGCAGGGGTGTTAAGTGGAAGGAAAGCCGACTTCGGCCAATTTATCTTAAATCCCGATAAATCACCAAAGTTCTCAATCAACTTGAGCAGATGAGGCAATGTGGTGTTGGGGTTTTGCATGAACAATATTACGTTGTCCGCATATAAACTAATTTTTTGTTGTGTGCCCTTGATTACGATTGGTTCTATGGATTGGGATTGTCTTATATATTGTGCTAAAGGCTCTAATGATAGATTGAATAGTCCGGGACTAAGAGGGCAACCCTGTCTGGCAGAGCTTGATACCGGAAAGATTTTGGAAATGATTGTGCCTGTTGTAATCATGGCCGATGGGTCTTTGTATAATACTTTAATCATATCAATGAATCCTTTTCCTAACCCCATCCTTTCTAATAGTTTCAAGTTTCTTTAATAGTTGTCATACAGAAGTACAGAATACTTTTGTACAAAATGCTTCTTACTGCCCATAGATACGACCATTCCAGCCTGTCAAAGGATTTCATAGCATCCAGGGACAGCATCGCCTTAGGAATGGTGTCATCCTTGTCGGCATCTAGTACGTGCAGTATTCGTCTTATGTTATCAGTGATCAGGCGGCCTCATATGAAGCCAGTTTGGTCCGGGTGAACTAAAGACGTCATATGCTTTTGTAATCTGATGGCTAATACCTTAGAGTACAGTTTGATATCGGTTCCGAGTGTCCACCTTTGACTGGCGTTGTTTGACCCTTTCTCATATCAGTGTAGTGGTCTGTCCTGTCGCTGCGTTTTAGAACGGTGGAAGTCCCCTTTAACCTGGAGACGCTGTTGATATTCTATGGACCTTAAAGGAAAAGTCACCAACAGGATTGTCACGATGTGGCACCAAGAGCAGACGAGACGAGGCGGGACGGTCGTCCTGGGATGTTCCACCCTCCAGGTAACGAGAGATGGCGCTGCTCCGACCGGCTGCCTTTCTGTTCGCTCCGTCGAGACTGTGCTTACTTTTGTTAATATTTATAGTTTTAAGAGTTTTGTCTGTACCAACAGTAGGTGCATTTAATGTGTATGACCGTCAGTCACTTATAGACATCGGATTACGGGAAACTTACCGATTGGATTACTCACTGGACCAGCTTTCCGAACCGCAACAATGGCCTGAGGAGATTCTCAGGAAAATGGGACCAGACCCTGATCCCAGGAACAAAGGAACCAGACGGCGTGGGAAGAGAGCTGGGATCCGTAACAGGCTGAGATCCAGACGCCACCGAACGCCATTACCCAGTATATTGCTAGCCAATGTACAATCAATTGACAATAAACTGGACGATATCCGAGCAAGGATTCAATACCAAAGAGACGTCAGAGACTGCAACGTTCTCTGCTTCACCGAGACGTGGCTGGCGCCGGACGTCCCAGACCACGCTATCCAACCGGCCGAACACTTCTTTATCCACCGCAAGGATCGTACAGCAGAGTCCGGCAAACAACGTGGAGGAGGTATCGCCTTCATGTTTAACAACAATTGGAGCGATCCAACTAACGTGAAGGAATTATCCAACCACTGCTGCCCAGACCTGGAATATATAACCATCAAGTGTCATCCTTTCTTCCTCCCGAGGGAGTTAACGGCGATCATCCTTGTAGGAGTGTATATTCCACCGCAAGCCAGTAACAACGTCGCGCTCTCCAGACTCCACGACGAGGTAAATAGAATACAAGCGGCGAACGTTAACGCCGCCATTTTAGTGCTGGGTGATTTCAATAGCGCCAATCTGAGAAAGGTATTACCTGACTTCTATCAGCATGTGACTTGCAACACCAGAGGCGGTAACATCCTAGATCACTGTTACACGCAATTTAAAGGTGGCTACAAGGCTCATTCTGATAGTGGCTTTGGTAAATCAGATCACGCGTCCATTTTTCTTTCACCAAAGTACAAACAGAGAATCAAAAGTACTCCTGTAGTCTCGCGAGAGGTGCAGAAATGGGATTTGACGTCAGAGGAGACGCTACAGGCTGCGTTTGACTGCACAGACTGGAACGTGTTCCGCGACACAGATAACATTAATGTCTACACGGAGACAGTGCTGGACTATGTTTGTACTTTGGTGGAAGAAACAATCCCCACTACCAAAATGAGAGTTTACCCAAATCAAAAACCCTGGGTAGACAAATCCGTCCGTGAAGCTCTGAGAGAGCGCACCAAAGCATACAACGACGGCCTAGTGGCAGGCAACATGAATGACCACAAGGTGGCGCGATACAACGTAAGGAGGACAGTGACAGAGGCCAAACGGCGCTACAGGGATAAAATTGAACTCCAGTTTGAACAAGCTGACTCTAGAGCTATGTGGCAGGGGCTCAAAACGATGACAGACTACAAAGGCGCCTCCCTCAAACTGAACAGTGACATCTCCTTAGCAAATGACCTCAATACCTTCTATGCGAGGTTTGATGCTGGTAATAACAACACCAGCCCACAAGCCACGGCAATGGGGGGGGGGGGTCGGCTGCTGATGGAGACGCAGTGTTCAGGGTAACAGAGCATGAGGTGAGGCGGACCTTTAAAAAAGTGAATATCAGGAAGGCAGCAGGTCCGGACGGCATCCCCGGCCGCGTCCTAAAAGTCTGTGCCGACCAACTGGCCCCAGTATTCACTGACATATTTAACCTGTCCTTAGAACAGGCTGTCATCCCCACCTGCCTGAAGAAGTCCACTATTATCCCTGTACCCAAAAAATCCAAGCATGCTTGCCTCAACGACTACCGCCCTGTAGCTCTCACCTCCATAGCCATGAAGTGCTTTGAGAAGCTAGTAAAGGGCTACATCTGCTCCTCCCTCCCCATCAACATGGACCCCCTGCAATTTGCATACCGCCCCAACAGGTCCACGGAGGACGCCATAGCCCATGTGCTGCACACAGCAGCATCACACCTGGACAAGAGGCAGGGGAACTATGTGAGAATGCTATTCATCGACTACAGCTCGGCATTCAATACCATAGTCCCCTCCATACTCATAGCCAAGCTCAGGGACCTGGGCTTGAACTATGACCTCTGCCAGTGGGTCTTGGACTTCCTGACTGGCAGACCCCAGGTGGTGAGAGCAGGCAACTGCACCTCCTCATCCATCACCCTCAACATAGGGGCCCCCCAGGGCTGTGTTCTGAGTCCCCTCCTCTACTCCCTGTACACACACGACTGTGTGGCTCAGCGGAGTAGCAATACAATCATCAAATTTGCTGACGACACAGTGGTGGTGGGCCTGATCTCTGCCAATGACGAGAGGGCCTACCTGGAAGAGGTCAAGGTCCTGGCGGGATGGTGCCAGGAAAACAGCCTCTCCCTGAACGTCAGCAAAACAAAGGAGATGATTGTGGACTTCAGGAGGTCGGGGGTCAAGGACTACAGCCCCCTCAGCATCGACGGGGCACCGGTTGAGAGAGTCAACAGCTTTAAGTACCTCGGAGCCTACATATCCGAGGACTTGACATAGACCACACACATTGACAGTGTTGTGAAGAAGGCACGACAACGCCTCTACTTCCTCAGGCGCCTAAGGAAGTTCCAAGTCAGTCAGAAGATCCTTAAGAACTTCTACTCATGTACAATAGAGAGCATCTTGACTGGCAACATCACCTCCTGGTTTGGGAATAGCACTGCACAAGACCGAAGCAGACTACAAAGAGTGACACGTTCAGCCGAACGCACAATTGGAGGGGGGCTCCCCACCCTCCAGAATATTTACAACAAGCGTTGCAAGGGCAAGGCTAAGAGAATCATTAAAGACTCCAGTCACCCGAACAACTGCCTCTTTGAACTGCTGCGGTCAGGCAAGCGATACCGGAGTCTCAAGGCGAGCACAGAAAGACTCAGAAGAAGCTTCTATCCCCAGGCCATCAGGCTGCTAAACGAACAATGAACACTACACAACAACAACCACCAAACGCACATAGCACACACATCCACACGCACACACTCACTTTAAACAAACACACTGTAGCACCCACTCCACACACTTTATAGCACACACCCACTTTAAACAAACACACTGTAGCACCCACTCCCCACACTTTATATTTATTGATGAAGGATTGCACTACAACTCGTACACCTTACTGTAAATTGTACCTAAATTGTACCTCATCCCATTTCTGCTTTGCACTATATAGTACTGTACATTAGTACACTGCATAGTATTGTATATTATATGGTAACTCAGAACATTGTACATATGTCTATACCGAACACTGTGACCTCATTTTCTTCTTCTAAATTACATGCTATACTATGTTATTTGATACTATCTTGTCTAGCACAGTCTCTGGAGCGTAACAGTAAGAAGCATTTTGTATGAAAGTATTCTGTACTTCTGTATGACAACTATTAAAGAAACTTGAAACTTGAGGTACTCTGTGCCACCCTCCAGGTGCTCTGTGCCACCCTCCAGGTGCTCTGTGCCACCCTCCAGGTGCTCACCGGGACACAAACAGCTGCAGTCAGTCTGTGGTTTTGATGTGATGTGATGTCATTGTTCTGTTTGAGGTTTGGTTTCCTTGGTAACCAAGATACAGAACAGCCATAAGAGGAAGTGAATGAAACTAATAATAATAAATATATTCTACACTTTATCCACTTAACAGCTGGCTATCTTGTGTCAGGTCACCCTCATAGTCTGGTGTGTGTGTGTGTGTGTGTGTGTGTGTGTGTGTGTGTGTGTGTGTGTGTGTGTGTGTGTGTGTGTGTGTGTGTGTGTGTGTGTGTGTGTGTGTGTGTGTGTGTGCGTGTGTGTGTGTCTGACTGTGTGTGTGTGTGTGTGTGTGTGTGTGTCTGACTGTGTGTGTGTGTGTGTGTGTGTGTGTGTGTGTGTGT
This sequence comes from Notolepis coatsorum, assembly GCF_963971535.1. NCBI lineage: Eukaryota > Metazoa > Chordata > Actinopteri > Aulopiformes > Paralepididae > Notolepis > Notolepis coatsorum. Next base: position 1,172 of record NW_028172895.1, on the reverse strand, counting down.
GTGTCTGACTGTGTCTGTGTGTGTGTGTGGCTGTGTGTGTGACTGTGTGTGTGTGTCTGTGTGTGTGACTGTGTGTGTGTGTGTGTGTGTGTGTGTGTGTGTGTGTGTGTGTGTGTGTGTGTGTGTGTGTGTGTGTGTGTGTGTGTGTGTGTGTGTGTGTGTGTGTGTGTGTGTGTGTGTGTGTGTGTGTGTGTGTGTGTGTGTGTGTGTGTGTGTGTGTGTGTGTGTGTGTGTGTGTGTGTGTGTGTGTGTGTGTGTGAGTGTCATTTTTTCTTTCTCTCTGTTCTTTCTGAACCAGATGCATTGCAAGACAAACATTAAATCATGTCTGGTTCATATTTAATCGAGTCTCCTTACAGAAACATGCAACACATTCATGCTTTTCACCAGACTTGTAAGGGTCCACAGTTCCCAGGACCCTTCCCCCCTGCCTGTACTCCTCAAGAGCCCCCACCTTTTCACATTCTCTCCCATGGTCTCCCTCCACTCATGAACAATATTCCTCCACCTGTTCTAGGACCCTTCCCCGCTGCCTGTACTCCTCAACAACCCCCACCTTTACCCCCACCTTTGCACAGACATTTCCCATCTGTACCTCTCCCTGCTGGACATTCATCTGAACTTCCCCTTATGTCCCTCATGCATACCCTCCTGGTGCACTGGTGTATCTTTAATGTCTACATGTCTCTCCGTGCCCTTCCCCTGCTACATCGTCTCTTGTTCCCTTGTTAATTGTTATGTTTATTAGTTCCTTGTATGGTTGTTTACTCTGTCTAGTGTTCAGTCTTTGCTTGTGTGTGTTAGTTCTGTGTGCTTCCCAGTTTATTCCCCCAGTGTGTTTGGCCTTGTGTTTTCCTGTAGCCCTGTGTGTTAGTTCTGCTTTCCCTCTCATGTGCGTCTCGTTTTGCTAATTGCCCTGCTGTCTCTCTAGTGTTAATCGTTCCCCCTATATCTGGTGTGTGTTCCCTACTCTTGTTGTCGGTTCATTGTTTCGGTTCCATGTTTGATGTCCACGTCCTGGTTCATGTGCTGTTCTCCTGTGTTCATAGTAAGTTTCCTACGTGTCAATTTGTTTGTTCCACCATTCTTTGTTTTCGTGTAAAGTTCGTCTAGTTTGTTAGGGTTTTATTTGTAGTCAGTTGTACTATTTTTCTTTGCCTGCCTTGCAGTGA
>NW_028172896.1:0-15569 GCF_963971535.1 Notolepis coatsorum | reverse complement strand
GGAAACTGACTTTAACAGAATAGAACCAAGGAATGTTAGGTAGGCAGGAAGGATGGATGGAGATGGGGGGAGAGAGAGAGAGCGAGAGAGAGAGAGAGAGAGAGAGAGAGAGAGAGAGAAGGAGAGGGAGAGAGAGAGATAAGGAGGGGGAGAGAGAGAGAGAAGGAGCGGGGGAGAGAGAGAGAGAAGGATGGAGAGAGAGAGAGAGAGAGAGGAGAGAGAGAGAGTTTGTTCCTTCAGAGAGACTCTATGAGTTCTGTCTAAAAACCAACCGTTCTGAACCACTGAATATAGAATAGAATAGACTGAGGACACCGAGGACCCTTGTGGGGCCAGGAGAGAGAGACTATGAGAGAGAGACCGAGGGAGGGAAGAAAGTCTAACAGGTTGTTATAAAGACCTGGCTCTCAGGTAAACAGTCTAACAGGTTGTTATAAAGACCTGGCTCTCAGGTAACCAGTCTAACAGGCTGTTATAAAGACCTGGCTCTGAGGTAACCAGTCTAACAGGCTGTTATAAAGACCTGGCTCTGAGGTAACCAGTCTAACAGGCTGTTATAAAGACCTGGCTCTGAGGTAACCAGTCTAACAGGTTGTTATAAAGACCTGGCTCTGAGGTAAACAGTCTAACAGGTTGTTATAAAGACCTGGCTCTGAGGTAAACAGTCTAACAGGTTGTTATAAAGACCTGGCTCTGAGGTAAACAGTCTAACAGGCTGTTATAAAGACCTGGCTCTCAGGTAAACAGTCTAACAGGCTGTTATAAAGACCTGGCTCTCAGGTAAACAGTCTAACAGGCTGTTATAAAGACCTGGCTCTGAGGTAAACAGTCTAACAGGCTGTTATAAAGACCTGGCTCTGAGGTAAACAGTCTAACAGGCTGTTATAAAGACCTGGCTCTCAGGTAAACAGTCTAACAGGCTGTTATAAAGACCTGGCTCTGAGTTAAACAGAGCCATTTATCATAAATTACGTAGCCTATATCTGCATCCGCTTGGCGCACAGCGCTCCATCAAGACTTCACCATCACTTTCGTACCAACCATGCCCTTTTTGGATTATTTATGTTGACGAAACTGACGAGTTATATTCATTAAAGAAAGTTGATTTAATAAAAAAAAATACTAATTTAATCAGATGAATCACTTTATTCAAATCGAGGATTTTGTTTGAGGATTTACAATTTAAAATTATTATTATTATGTCATAAAATATGATGACAGACGTTTAAAAATCTTCATTCGAAAACTTCAATAGAAGCTTCGAATGTAAAAAAAAATAGTTACATTCGGTACAGCCCTACTGGCTTCACTCGGCCTGAAGACAGAGAGCAGAGGAGAGACGGTGAGGGTTAGTGGGGGGGTCCAGGCCAGGCTCTGGCTGTAGTCCTTCAGCCCCGAACCAGGCTTGGTCTTCAGGCCTTCTTGTATAGTCTTAGATAAGACAGAATCAATGACAAGTTCACTCTGAGTCCTAGCTCAAACGGTCGTACCTGTGATATGATCTGATATCTGCTTGCAGAATGGCATTATGTCTTAAACTCGAAAGCGCGTTCCCGTTCAGGTCATTTGCATACAAAACAACGCCGCCAGAGCTCCTTATAAGGCAAAGTAATGACGCAGCTGTGTGGAAATGGATGCGGAAGTGCCTTGCGAGTCTTGCGCGACCCATCGAAATTAGATTAGACTAATGTATTGTCATCATATATAGTACAGCTCGTGGTATACCTGCCGCAGCACGCGCGCGCACACACACACACACACACACACACAAACACATGCGCGCAGTATACTGTAGCCTATGGCGTAATGAATGAACGCAGTATAGGCTTATTATCCCATTAATGACTTGTTGCATTAGGATTTAGTAGATACGTTCTGCCCTACGTACAGTATAGGTACCGTAGGGCAGAGGCAGAGCATATATATAGTATCTACTAAATCCTAATGAAACAAGTAACGAATATATTAAGCCTACTGTTCATTAGACACGTAGGCCATACTGGCGCACACAAGATTTGTTATGGAATATTAATGCAGTCTATTTCCATGTGATTAGCTTTAGTTCTTGTTTATTTATCCACTGTCATTTCAGTGTTGGTGTATAGGCTATATAGTGTATTTCAATATAAGTTTAATTGATTAATGATATATTCGAAGGAATGCAGGTTTATAGCTATATCAACCCCCTCCAATGTACAGTAAATGACCAAGTATGGTTTTGTCAATATTCCAATGTACAGTTTTGCTTGTACTGTATCCATTCTGCAATCTGTTAATAACGTTTTCAATCAATCAATCAATCAATCAAACAAACAAAGGTCTGTCCCATTGTATACCAATCAATGGGATATATTGCATGTTGACCTGCATTCTTTCAAATGTATATAATTAATCATTAAAACAGATGTGTAACAAATAAGAAATACAAATTCCACAGAAGGCATTAAATAATTATTATTTTCAATCATTTTACAATAATTGTATAATTGTGTTTGAATATCCGAGTAATTAAAGTAATTATACATTTGTCCAAAATAGCTGGTTCAGATATGGTTAAGCAGCTGCCTTGTGATCAGATGAATCCATATTAATTATTTTTCCGACATCAAACTCTAACGCCAGTGTTTGTTTACATTTCATTTCATTCAAAGAATCCGAACCGATTGAAGTTTATGGATACCATGACTGTGGTAAGTTTTAAGGGGCTAGCGTTACACAATAAATTAGTTATAATAATACCACGAGTGTGGATTCACTCGCCCAAACCCTGTAGCCGTGCATCGCAGTCATGAAAGGGGCTAACTAGGTTGATAGTCCAGCAACGTTGTGACTGTCCTATTCATCAATCTCACAATATTCGCTAACGTTAGACAGATGGAATACAGCCTTCCATCTAAAAACATAAATTAAAACTTACCACAGTCATGGTATCCATAAACTTCAATCAGTTCGGATCCTTTGAATGAAATGAAAATGTAAACAAACACTGGCGTTAGCGTTAGAAAGTAGCACTGCGTTGCATGAAATCACTGCGCCCTGACAGGAGTGGTTCGGCAAGAAATAGTTCCGAGTATATTTGCTTAGAAAACGTAAATGTCGAATTCAATTATTTTTTATTTCTCCATGTGGTAAATACACAGGTCACAACATGTTTACAGGAATGTTTTGGAGTTGTATTTGGAGTGTATTTCGTGACTGTAGGGGACTGTAGGGAACTTCATGGTAAAAGTCTGACCCACTTCCAGTGATGAAGCTAAGCTACGCTAACGGTGCGGGCGTTCCCTAAGCCTAATGCATGCAGATAGACAAAAAAGGTATGTATCTTCTTGTCTAACTCCAGGGAAGATGTTAAAAGCTAATTTCCCAAAATGTTGGAGTTTTCCTTTAAAAGATAGGAGTGCATCACCTTGTTTGTAGCGCTATAACTATATTATTTTTTTTTATGACAGCTCTCTAAATGAAATGGTAGAAAATCTCAATGATGCACTGTCGTCTGTATTCAATTCTGTCGCCCCACTAAAAACGAAAAAGAAGAAAACCAGAGCCTCGCCCTGGTTGAACTATAATGCGGTCAACAAAGAAAAAAGGAAATGTCGTGCAGCAGAGCGAAAATGGAGAAAAACAAAAACCACCATCTGCTGTGATATATACAAAGATGCTTTAACTGCTTATAATAAAACCATCCGCTTAGCAAGGACAGACTACTTCTCTAAAATCATTACAGAAAACACTGGAAACTCCAGAATCCTTTTTTCCACTATTAATCTACTAATCAACACCTCCTCAGTCATCAACGGTTAAGTGTGAAGAACTTGCACTATTCTTTAACAACAAAATAACCTTGATCAGGGCCAGCATTACTCATGATGGAAATTAAGCTGATTACAGCAAACCGCGCAATGTAACCATGAGAAGATTCACATGCATCACATTAGATGTACTCTGCCAAACTGTCTCAGAATGTAACTCCTCCACCTCAGACATTGACCCTATACCTATAGCTTTCTTCAAACGGGTGTTTAATAGTGTTTCAAGCCCTGTGCTAGATATCATAAACACTTCCCTTAAAACATACGGTTATGTATATAACCATAGTTATATGAGTGTAGTGACGCTCAGCGTCATATGCACATACTTCACTTCAGTACTTGTGCACTGAATAAAAACTCACAATGTACCTTTACATACCAACATCTGTCTGGCCACACCCCCATCTGCTACCTACATAAGCAGGGGTGTGGCCATGCACTCACCTCCTTCTCAATCTTTCACCACAAGGTAAGATCAAGGGCCGCAGTGGAGTCCTGACGCTGAGCGTCACTACACTCATATAACTATGGTTATATACATAACCGTACGTTATATTACGTGTAGCTCTGCTCAGCGTCATATGCACCACAGGAGCTGAGCAGAGCTGAGCTTGACAAATGTACCCCACTGAGGCCCCCCACAACCATTAGAACCGGGGAGGACCCGAGCCCCCCGACCCTCCCTATTGGAGGACGGGAGGGAGACGATCCGACTGCACGAAGAGGAACTTGAGCAACTTAACGCACAGGGTGAGCAGACCGTGGGTCGTACCCACAACTACACAAACGCACAACCCGCATGCCACGCCACCAGGGAACGAACGGAAGGAACAAACCCTTGTTACCACCCCTAAAATCACGGGGTCAAGAGCAAAGCCCAACCCCGTGGCAAGGCCGTAGCAGCGGAGCACGAAGGAGGACCCAGACCCAGAAGGGACAGGACCCCCCCTGGAAAAAGGGGGCCTGGAGAGGCCAATGACGCCACAGCATCGAGACCTCACCAGGCGTTCACTAGTGACACCGCCCCCCACATCGCCAGCGTATTCGGACAGGGCCCATCCAAGAGCAGGCCCTTCCCTCCAATAGCATGCCGCCTGGCTCACTGCCCCTGGCATACTCAGGCAGTCACCCATCCAAGTACAACCCAGGCCTGAACCTACACCGCCTCCGAAATCGAACAAGATCGTGCGCGTTCAGGGTGGCATGGCTGTAACTTGAAGCACTCAAGAGGCTACACCTACAGTGGGAGCAGGCAGTGCACCGGGGACACGACCTCCAGAAGAGGTCGATCCCTCAATCCAGGCAGCAGGCACTTGACCTGAGCCTGGAGCACTGCGGACTAGACAGGCGCCAAAGGGGTCAGATGAAACAGCACCCCGGCGGAAGGGGCGTATGCTGGCATTGTTGTGCACCATGTCACAGCCTCCACAAAACCCCCCCGACTCTCTAGAGGGGCCGAGGCAGCGAAGGCTGACACGATTGGCAGACGTCATGAAACGTGCAGGGGCACACTCAAGCGGTTAACCCGGGAGTTGACTCCGCTCCAACACACCAGGGAACCAACCACCGTCTTGGTCAAACATGAGGTAGTTGTTCCTATAACCCCTCAGGAAAAAACTCCAAAACACTGGCTATACCGCAGTACAAGTATTTTAGTTTTCAAAAAGGGGTTATCCCAGGCCTACGGGTTGACGAAAACAGGGATGTACACAGGGATGCCAGAGGAGTTCCATAAGAACCACCTCAACAGCCCCCTCTCAGCCATGCGTAAGCGGGAGAAGAGAGGGGCAAAAAGAATGGAGAAGGACCAGGCCCCCTTAGCGCAGCGCAAGGTACAATACAACATGGACCAAGCAACAGTGAGGGGTAATATGTAGTAACCACGAACATCTCCATAACGTCAAAACCCTGTGACACCCGGGCCGACCCGGCATTTTTCCCCCCGAAAAAAGCACAAGTCCCTCAGGGTACCAGAACAGCAGATCTGCGTCCCCGGCGGACAACGGGTGAAAATGATCTGGACCGGCGTGACCAGAACCAGTCCCGTGCCCTAATCACGCCGACATCCCCAACAGTAGGAGGGGGGTAGGTACGCGTGTCGATCTAAAACAACATAGAAGGCGCCACCCAGACGGTCCCTTATGTACCACGCTTAGTGGCCCACCCCAAGGGCGTGAGACCCCTCTACCTATGTTCTGATCTATTCCGTTAACATCCCCCAGATATGAACGAGAATTCATCGAGACAACACTGGCACTCGGAAGAGACAGACTCCATCCCAGTCGCCCCATAAAAACGCTGTTTTAATGATGAGCAACCAGGGCGCGCAGGCCCATGCGTGATTCTCATGAGAAGCACCCAGGGCCAACACTATGTACACGTCGAGACCTAAACACATCAATGGATAGTCAAACAAGACACCAGACATTGTTCCTCCAAGTCGCCTGGGAGAACGACAAGAAGCTGTCGCGCTTTATTTCCTCTTTTCTATAAAAAGAGAAAAAAGAAGACTGACATGGATCCCATGTGACGCGGCTGAGGGAGTTTTCTTTTTATTAAAAAACAATACCCCGTCAACCTCTCCACAAGGAGGGGACGGGAACCCCCAGAGAGACTTCCCACGTGAGCCACAACTTGAAAAGTCAATGTAACATTGAGCCATGTGACCAAAAGGCTCAAGTTACACATATATCGAGCGTAGCAGAACACCAAGTTCCTACGCTCCGCCACGACAACTTGACAATAACAGAGAACCACACATGGAGCCTGTAAAGAACTCACGGAAGTCAGCGTCCAATAGAAACAGTGACGTATTCTATGACGGGGGAATCCCATGATTCAACTGCCCGTGATAGGTGCGGAGTCAAGGAATTCCTTCCCCCCCCCCCGTGCCGCACGCACGCTAGCCACAGACGCCAACGTCTGTGAACAGGGTTTATAACAAGGCCAAGGTTTATATGTGAACACGACACCCGTGTTTTATGTTCAAGAACACAGAAAATTGATAGAGAGAGAGAGAGCGGTCTAAAAGACGTGGCACAATTACACACACGAGCGCTTCTGCAGGCCAACACTACAGTGTTGCGGCTCAATATCACTGTTTTAAGCAACAGAACACACAACTAACCTCTACCTTTATAGGAAGAACATAAGTTCATAAATCCTTTCGACCGAGTGTTAGCCACAGGCCTTGCTAAGCACTCATGCATATATGTAGTGACCAACCAAAGACTAAAAGTCTAGCTCTCCTATCAACCCACACTAAGCGAAGGTCTACACCTCGTATCCCCATCATATGTAGTGAATAAACACACAGTTTGTAACAAAATACAGTCCCTCCTAGGAGGGACTTTTTATTTGTACAGCAAACACAGACGGGCCGGGGGAGGGAACAGGGGTAACAGGAGGGGAAAAAGTCACTTTATCAGCGGCGCCTGCCACGAGCCGCTCGTGGCTTGCCACCCCGGGGAGCTGTAGCCCCGGAGGGACGGTAAAGGGGTGCCTGGTCTCGACGATCCCTACCGTCACCTCCGAGCGTGGATGGGCCGGCTGCGGTGGTCGAGGCACCCTCTCTCCTCCTGGCGGGGGGAAATGGGGTTGGAGCACCGATCGCTCCTCCTGCATATCCCTGCAGGTTGCAGTCATGAGCTGCAATGCCGACCCGAAGAGCCCAGCATCGGAGAGGGGTGCCGTAAGCAGAGGAAGCCTCTTCCTGTCCGGCACTCTCGCCTGCTCCAGCCAAAGATGCCGCTGGGTTAGAGTGGCCAGGGCGCGTACCTTCCCGGCGGCTATGGCCTGCAGCTGAATCAGATGCAGGATGGCTCCGGCCCGTCATCATCCCGGACATAAACCTCGCTAGCTGCGCGATGTTGGACGTAGCAGCTAGGGTTTGAGTACCGGCAATGAACGACTGGTCACTCCAGTTGGCCAACCGGCTTCCGCAACGGCTCCCACACCACCTCAGGACAAAGAAGAGACACCATCGGTCTATCAAGCCGAGGCACCCCTTCCTTCATACCCTCGACCAGACCCACCACCCTCGTGACTTGCACGTAGGCCGGGGTGAGACCAGTGATGTGGGAGACCACCTGTCCCTGATGTACGTAGGCCTCCATTGAGGGGGAAAATGGGCAGACAACGCCCGTCTCCCTCACAGGACGACGTTGCCATAAATGACCTATTAAGTCATCAGGGACAGGAGCAGGCAGTGGCTGCGGCAGCGGCACGCCGTTTGCGACTGCCGCCGCCGCCATGAGCTCCGGGAACAAGGCACGTAGTTCCCCATGCGTACCTCCCTCCACTGAGTCCGCGTCCCTCACATACGAGAGGCTACTGCCCATTGCAGAGCCACCATCCGATGTGGCTGATAGCAGGGCATCTCGTCGCTGAGTCGGAGGTTCTAACCCAACACCAGAATACGAGGGACCCCAAGGAGACATATCACCCCCTGCCACATCCTGAAAGGGAGAGTGATTTGTCTCCACCGGAGCGTCAAACAGGAGTGCATCTGCCTCCACCATGTAATCCTCCATTTCCATCGGCCACGGGGAAACAGACGCACCCTCATCCGGCTCCAGCAGCTCCCCGAAACCAGGCCGTTTGCGCCTGCAAGCTACCATCCTACAACGGGAGCGAGCAGAAGCAAAAAGCTTGCGTCTCAAATTCTCCGCCACAAGAGGCGCCGGCTGCCCAATGGCAGACGACCCCCCGGCGGCGGAGGAACCAGAGCAGGAACCAGGCCATCTCACGGGAGATGCCGCTGGTGCACCAGCTCCTCGGAGAGGCAAGCTACCCATCGGACGCCTATCGGGCGCGAGTGACGTCCACGACAGCGGCATCAAACCGCCGCCAAGACGCACGACGGAGGAGGCAACGGAGAACCGCTGGTGAAGGGCGACGTTGCTAGCGCGACCCCCCAAGGTAAACATTATAGCTTAGTTCTTTTCTTTTGAAATTATGAGAGAAAGAAAAGAACAAGAAATAATGTAAACGCTTTCTCAACTTTTTTCCCCTTGACCATTACATTTCTCCCCTCTTTATCTCTCATTTCTTTAATCAATTCAAACTTCACTGCGTTCTTAATTAATATAGCTACTCCTCTCCTAAGGTTCTGTTTAAAAGAACTATAAAACATATTCTCATATCCGAATCTCTTCAGTTTCTCATGTTCTTGTGTTATTAGATGTGTTTCTTGTCGCATCTTTTCACCAGACAGCGCGGACTCTCAGTGGCGAGGAGTAACGCGTGGGAGGCTCACGCTGCCCCCGATACTTCCTGTCTCTGCTGAACAGGCATCACCCAACCGACCTGTAGGAGTCGCTGTCCACAACATCCAATCCCCACCCATCAACTTTCCACCCGCTACCTCTGCCAATTGAGATAGTATGACGACTGGCCCAAGCCGCAGGCAACGCTGACTCGGGGAGTCGAGACCAGAGTCTCTTGCATTGGTGACGAGCGCAATCTCCGCTACGCCACCCAGCCGCTAGTGTTTGGTACTTCCATGGTATTAGAGGAACTTAATCGTTTCCCTCTATCCCCCGCTGGGAGGTGGGGAGAAGTGGCTCTCCTAGTGAGAGGGCTCCCCCTAGTGGCTAAAAGCTCCCATAAGTCCAGCATTGTTCTGTGAGCTACCCCGGAGCTCCCGGTCTCATCTCTTCTTAAGTCATTTTCATGTTCACATTCATTTGCATTGTGCGTCACGTAGCCTTATGTTTCTTTTTTGTGTGTCATGTGTACTCTGTGTTTCTTTCAAACGCAGGTCTGCGTTTATATCGTGTAGTCTTTTATTTTGCTATTGTATTGTACTTATCCTTCTCTTGAAACACCGTGGTCCATCACATCCCCTCTCTCCTGTATTTCTCTCCGATGCCCTTCTGTCATTCTCCTCAGCTGGCCTGTCTTGAATCAGCTCAGATCTCCATCTCCTTTCCATCCTCCTCTCTCGACTCTGGTCCATCTGCGCGTCCTCTCCAGTCTCTCCATCAGCGTGGGCGTGGATCTCTCTCCTTCTCCTCCTCCCGGCGCCCTCCATCCTTTCCGAGTCAGGTCCCTCACTGCCTCTTGTGCATTGTTGTAGACTTTGATGCCATCCTGCCAGTGTACCTTCAGAGTGGTCATCAGCGATTGGAATCTGATTTCTTTCTCCCTCAGAGTTTTTTTTATTTCAACGTAGCTTCGACGTTTTACAGCCACCTCCGTTGCGTAATCATGATCAAAGGATATTCTCTGTCCTTCCACCTCCATCTTCGCCTGCCAGGCTCTCCTAAGAATGTTCTCTTTGACTTCAAATTTCAGGGAGTTAATTATGACTGCTCTCTGTGGTCCATTTGTCTGTGATTTCGGGGCTTGGATCCTATGCGCCCTTTGGATCCCTATCTCGGCGTGTTCTGGCATATCTAATTTTTTCCGAATTAGATTGTCCACCCTCCTTGAAATTGCCATGTATTTCTGTTAGACCCACGTTTGATATTCTGGAAAGTTGTGAACCTTTTCTGTTAATCTGGTAAACTGTTGGTTGTATTCGATTTATGCGGAGCTAAATGATAATGTGGCTAACTATAACAGTAAACATTTGTACATGAAATACAGCCCAAAAACCTTAAAAGACCCCGCTGACAAACACACATTACAAACGTTTGCTTATTAAATAATTTTTAAGAGTCATTCAAAAAGAAATAAGTGACGATAAAGTTGTTTAATTGACGGGAGAAAAGTTGCTAAAGTCTATGTATTGTGATGGGACCGGAAGAAGTCTACACAGCGGGAGACGTAACCGGATATGCCGCGCCCACATTGTGCAAGTGGAGAATTAGGCGACAGAACTGAACGACAGGCGTCCACACTGTAAACCCGCATGTTCAAAATAATCAATTAGTTTGAGTAGGGTATACTCAATATTCTATTAAAGTTCTACTAACTTGAATGTCTTGAGTTCGTGTGACGTGTTCTTATGTTTTGAGTAAATAAAACTCATCGTTTTTGATTGACTTGGAACTATTCACTTATTAAGTAAGTATAATGTAAAAGCATAACTTAAGTACAACTTAAGATAATTAAGTACAGTAGATACAGACTGTAAACCGCATTATGTTTTGAGTAAATAAAACTCATAGTTTTTGATTGACTTGGAATTATTCACTTATTAAGTAAGTATAATGTAAAAGCATAACTTAAGTACAACTTAAGATAATTAAGTAGATACAGACTGTAAACCGCATTATGTTTTGAGTAGATACAACTCATAGTTTTTGATTGACTTGGAACTATTCACTTATTAAGTAAGTATAATGTAAAAGCATAACTTAAGTACAACTTAAGATAATTAAGTAGATACAGACTGTAAACCGCATTATGTTTTGAGTAAATAAAACTCATAGTTTTTGATTGACTTGGAATTATTCACTTATTAAGTAAGTATAATGTAAAAGCATAACTTAAGTACAACTTAAGATAATTAAGTAGATACAGACTGTAAACCGCATTATGTTTTGAGTAAATAAAACTCGTAGTTTTTGATTGACTTGGAACTATTCACTTATTAAGTAAGTATAATGTAAAAGCATAACTTAAGTACAACTTAGGATAATTAAGTAGATACAGACTGTAAACCGCATTATGTTTTGAGTAAATAAAACTCATAGTTTTTGATTGACTTGGAACTATTCACTTATTAAGTAAGTATAATGTAAAAGCATAACTTAAGTACAACTTAAGATAATTAAGTAGATACAGACTGTAAACCGCATTATGTTTTGAGTAAATAAAACTCATAGTTTTTGATTGACTTGGAACTATTCACTTATTAAGTAAGTATAATGTAAAAGCATAACTTAAGTACAACTTAAGATAATTAAGTAGATACAGACTGTAAACTGCATTATGTTTTGAGTAAATAAAACTCATAGTTTTTGATTGACTTGGAATTATTCACTTATTAAGTAAGTATAATGTAAAAGCATAACTTAAGTACAACTTAAGATAATTAAGTAGATACAGACTGTAAACCGCATTATGTTTTGAGTAAATAAAACTCATAGTTTTTGATTGACTTGGAACTATTCACTTATTAAGTAAGTATAATGTAAAAGCATAACTTAAGTACAACTTTATTAACAGATTGCAGAATGGGTATAGAGGTGTGATAGGTGTGATAGGTGTGAGAGGTGTGATAGGTGGGATTGGTGTGAGAGGTGTGATAGGTGTGAGAGGTGTGAGAGGTGTGATAGGTGTGATAGGTGTGATAGGTGTGAGAGGTGTGATAGGTGTGATAGGTGTGAGAGGTGTGATAGGTGTGATAGGTGTGAGAGGTGTGATAGGTGTGATAGGTGTGAGAGGTGTGATAGGTGTGAGAGGTGTGAGAGGTGTGATAGGTGTGAGAGGTGTGCTAGGTGTGAGAGGAGTGATAGGTGTGAGAGGTGTGAGAGGTGTGATAGGTGTGATAGGTGTGATAGGTGTGAGAGGTGTGATAGGTGTGAGAGGTGTGATAGGTGTGAGAGGTGTGATAGGTGTGAGAGGTGTGAGAGGTGTGATAGGTGTGAGAGGTGTGAGAGGTGTGATAGGTGTGATAGGTGTGAGAGGTGTGATAGGTGTGATAGGTGTGATAGGTGTGAGAGGTGTGATAGGTGTGAGAGGTGTGAGAGGTGTGATAGGTGTGAGAGGTGTGAGAGGTGTGATAGGTGTGAGAGGAGTGATAGGTGTGATAGGTGTGAGAGGTGTGATAGGTGTGATAGGTGTGATAGGTGTGAGAGGTGTGATAGGTGTGATAGGTGTGATAGGTGGGATCGGTGTGAGAGGTGTGAGAGGTGTGAGAGGTGTGATAGGTGTGAGAGGTGTGATAGGTGTGAGAGGTGTGATAGGTGTGATAGGTGTGATAGGTGTGAGAGGTGTGATAGGTGTGAGAGGTGTGATAGGTGTGAGAGGTGTGATAGGTGTGAGAGGTGTGATAGGTGGGATCGGTGTGAGAGGTGTGATAGGTGTGATAGGTGGGATCGGTGTGAGAGGTGTGATAGGTGTGAGAGGTGTTAGCTTTTTATGGGTTTTCTTGCTAATGTCCTGTCATGCCTCCGGTCTAGCGGATACGGTGACTCGTCATACAGGAGTCATACAGGCATACATGCATATAGTTGCATATAGCATGTTCTCAATGAAGATATGACCTGTGCCTGTATGCTAGCATGATATGGTTGGTATCTATGACCTGTGCCTGTATAATGACACGGTTGGTATCTATGACCTGTGCCTGTATGCTAGCATGACACGGTTGGTATCTATGACCTGTGCCTGTATGCTAGCATGACATGGTTGGTATCTATGACCTGTGCCTGTATGCTAGCATGACATGGTTGGTATCTATGACCTGTGCCTGTATGCTAGCATGACACGGTTGGTATCTATGACCTGTGCCTGTATGCTAGCATGACATGGTTGGTATCTATGACCTGTGCCTGTATGCTAGCATGACATGGTTGGTATCTATGACCTGTGCCTGTATGCTAGCATGACATGGTTGGTATCTATGACCTGTGCCTGTATGCTAGCATGACATGGTTGGTATCTATGACCTGTGCCTGTATGCTAGCATGACATGGTTGGTATCTATGACCTGTGCCTGTATAGCATGACACGGTTGGTATCTATGACCTGTGCCTGTATGCTAGCATGACATGGTTGGTATCTATGACCTGTGCCTGTATGCTAGCATGACATGGTTGGTATCTATGACCTGTGCCTGTATGCTAGCATGACATGGTTGGTATCTATGACCTGTGCCTGTATAGCATGACACAGTTGGTATCTATGACCTGTGACTGTATGCTAGCATGACACGGTTGGTATCTATGACCTGTATGCTAGCATGACCCCCCGTCCTACGCCAACTACACTGGCTTCCCATTAAACTCCGCATAGTCTACAAGATCCTCCTCCATACATACAAGGCCATACACAACCTTGCCCCTCCATACCTGTCCGACCTCCTTCATATTAACATTCCCACCCGGTCCCTCAGGTCTGCCTCCTCCATCAACCTGACCATCCCCCCAGCCCGTCTGTCCACCATGGGGTCAAGAGCCTTCAGCTGCTCTGCCCCCCGCCTCTGGAACTCCCTCCCCCCCAACATCAGGAACATTGACTCCATCATTTCTTTTAAAACCCACCTCAAAACCCACCTTTTTAGGCAGGCGTATGTCTGATTTTAATTTAGTCTGTTTTTATATATTTAAATTTTTATTTTTTTATTTTAATGAACTGTGATTATGAATTTAACTGTTTTTAAATTGTTGTACGGCGACCTTGTGTGCCTTGAAAGGCGCCTTATAAATAGAATGCATTATTATTATTATTATTATTATGACATGGTTGGTATCTATGACCTGTGCCTGTATGCTAGCATGACACGGTTGGTATCTATGACCTGTGCCTGTATGCTAGCATGACACGGCTGGTATATATGGACTCAAGACTGTAGCACTCAAGTTTGACACTGTTTAACAAACAATCTTACTTATATGCAGAGTTGTACCCTTCCTGCAGACTTGACAGAACTTGTAAGTCATTTTGGATAAAAGCAGCTAAATGACTAAATGTAAATGTCATGGATTTCAAAAATAGATATGAATATGAGACATTTCTTTCGTCTTTCTTTCATTCCTGATTTTTATTTTTATATTTTTTTTAGGAGATACAAGATTGTTGGTTCCATATTCCAGCCCAGGTCTGTTTTCTTCAATATTAGGCCACTGGGTGTAGAGTATTCAACTCTTTTACATTAATATAGAGAGAGACAGAGAGAGAGAGAGAGACAGAGAGAGGGAGAGAGAGAGAGAGAGAGAGAGAGAGAGAGAGGACATTGAGACAGAACTTCACTTCCTGCTATACTGTGAGAAATACAAGGACCTAAGAGAAGTCTTCTTTGATAAAATAAACAAAATTGATGCACAGTTTATCTAGGGGTGGACGGTATAAACGGTATACGGTATAAACGGTATGAATTTGCTCTACGGTATGGATTTTGCCTATACCGTGTAACCGGTAGTGCAGCTCTAAAATAGCAATGACGTCATGTAACCACAGCGCGACTATTTCACTCGCATTTGCCCCTAAAAATAGATAGAATTAGTCATAGATAATAGATATGTGCGAACTGGAAAAAGTTATTTAGGAGGCTTCGCGCAGTGCCAGCCCCTCCCGCACGCATGTAAACACGGGTCTACTAGTAGTCTAGTGGGACGGGACGTCTCCCTGAGCTAACGTTAGCTTAGCTACCGTTACAAAATGACCCAGTCAACTATTCACTTTTAGTTTAATACATGATGAGGCATTGTCTAACCGAACGGTATCTAGTCGGCCAGCTACCGATAGCTCCTGACATCAACAAACGCTCCATCAAGTCTAGTAGAGAGTAGACGTGTATGATAGCTCCGTTAGCCGTTAGCTCACGTTAACGCAAATTAGTTCACCGTTCAAAACGAAATGTCCCATTGAACTAAATAATTCACTGAGGCGTTGTATTAACGTTATATATCCGGCTAGCAGTAGCTACAGATAGCTCCTGATATCAATGTCTTATAACACTGATTCGATGCGTATTCGAGCTGAGGGCTTGCTGAGCACAGTTAAGTAACGTTATGCCAATAGGGTCCAGGTGCAGCGCCGGAGAATCCTGGCCGTAGCTCTGCTCGAGGCTACTCGAGTATAGGTCCAGATGCAGCTCTGGAGAATCCTGGCCGTAGCTGGAGGCTACTCGAGTACACACAGACA
>NW_028172897.1:27500-31575 GCF_963971535.1 Notolepis coatsorum | reverse complement strand
GAACTACGGGAAGCCGGAGAGATCAGAGGGATGAGCGGGGACACTATTACTGCACAGCATGATCCAATAAAGATAGCCTTCCTCTCTCCGTCTATCTCCGCTCTGCTCCTCTCTGAACTTCACACACCTGCCCAATAAATACCCGGAAAATCACCTCTGTAGATACCAGCGGCTTGAGCCCAGATAAGAAACTCAACTCTGACCCCCAGAGAGAAGGTGTTCACTCAACTAGCTTCACTCAACTAGCTCTATGCACGCAACATGTAAAGCATTTATTTGTTTTTAATAATAAATAATCCTTTGGGGGTGGGGGGGGGGGGGGGCAATACCTTTATTCTGCACTATTCTAAAAGCTCTGTGGATGTATTTTCTTAATGATTACTCTAAACATCTTATCTATAGGACCTTAAATGTTACAATTAGCTTTGATTAAGCTATTAGCAGCACCTTTTGGACCCAGGAACACTGCCTGTATGCCTAATGTGCCAGGTCTGTACATGCGTAGTTATTTTACTCTTGGGTGTGGGGGAGCCAGGCAGCAAAGGAAATCATTAATTTAAAACATTGGTATGTTGCTACGTCCACCAAACACAACCGGCTCAATACAAGCACCAAGGGTGGGGGTGAGATGGGGTTGGGTCAGAAGAGAATAAGAAAGAGAGTGATTGGGGGATAGAGAGAGAGATATGAGAGAGAGAGAAAGAGAGGAGGTGTGAGAGAGATAGGAGAGAGAGAAAGAGAGGATGTATGAGAGAGAGAGAAAGAGAGGAGGTGTGAGAGAGAGAGGAGAGAGAGAAAGAGAGGTGAGATGGGATTTAGGAGAACGATGCCCCTTGCTGACCTCAGGCACAGCGTCCAGAGATTGTCTCCCAACGGATTCTCTGTGTGTGTGTGTGTGTGTGTGTGTGTGCTATTCCTGAGTGTGTGTATGTGCACTATTCCTCAGTGTGTGTGTGTGTATGTGTGTGCGCTATTCCTCAGTGTATGTGTGTGTATGTGTGTGCGCTATTCCTGAGTGTGTGTATGTGTACGCTACTCCCCAGTGTGTGTGTGTGTGTGTGTGTGTGTGTGTACGCTACTCCCCAGTGTGTGTATGTGTGTGCTCTATTCCTTAGTGTGTGTATGTGTACGCTATTCATCAGTTTGTGTGTGTGTGTGTGTGTATGTGTGTATGTGTGTACGCTACTCCCCAGTGTGTGTGTGTGTGTCCTCTATTCCTCAGTTTATGTGTG
Organism: Notolepis coatsorum; assembly: GCF_963971535.1. Classification (NCBI taxonomy): domain Eukaryota; kingdom Metazoa; phylum Chordata; class Actinopteri; order Aulopiformes; family Paralepididae; genus Notolepis; species Notolepis coatsorum. The sequence continues at coordinate 30,343 of NW_028172897.1, read as the reverse complement.
TGTGTGTGTGTGTGTGTGTGTGTATATGTGTGTATGTGTGTACACGCTACTCCCCAGTGTGTGTGTGTGTGTGTGTGTGTGTGTGTGTGTGTGTGTGTGTGTGTGTGTGTGTGTGTGTGTGTGTGTGTGTGTGTGTGTGTGTGTGTGCTATTCCTTAATGTGTGTATGTGTACACCATTCCTCAGTGTGTGTATATGTGTGCGCTATTCCTGCAGTGTCTGTATGTCTGTGCCCACACGTGTGCATGTGTGTATGCATGTGAGCACGTGTGTTGACTTAAGGGTATTGCACAGTAACCATGACATCCGCTGCACTGCAGATGCATGGCCTGGGGAAGGTAGATGGACTTAAACTTAATTTTATTTTGACAAATGCAAACGGAAGAACCATACAGTATAGCCAGTGGTGGAAGAAGTAGGGGAGAGTGGGGTAAGCAGTGCCAATTTTTACTTTAAAGTGCCTTTAAAGCAAGGGGATTACAGTAATGCCCCCAACTAAAATATGTACATATAGTTTAGGATGTTGTGCATCCCTGGGGACAATCACTTTGGATCTTAAATAAACAGTTTCAGAAATATAGCTTTAGAAAAAAAATTTGGTCTTGTGGCACTACATGCCCCCGGTGCGGGGTAAGTTGTGCCATTAGAGAGAATACACTGGGGTAAATTGTGCCATTGATAATTGTAAGTAAAACAGATAATTTTAATCTCAAAAGCGGTAAAAGCAAGACATATTCAATACAAAATGACTTATTTAACGTTTATTTAAAGTTTTAACAACATCAAAAGGCCACTTTTCTATAACAAGGCCTAACCGTCACATGAACTGAGGAAGGTAATCGACTCCTACTCTTCACATCTGAATCTCTTCACAGATTGGGCCCACTACTGAACATCCCACTGGTCAATACTGCAGGGGGATGTGCACGTGTGCTCCCTCCTGGCTGTGCCACCACGTGTTGGTGGTTCCTGAGCACATCACCTCTGGGCACGACTCCTTCATCATTCTCTCTAAATGTAAAGATGGGCTTTCCATCAACAGACCTCTTACAACTGTGCTTCAGAAACGTTGCACTGATCTCGTCACCTTCAACATTCCCCACCAATCCAACATAGTTATAGGATTTGGATTTTTTTTACCTGCACACTTCACAATGACAAAGTCATTGCATTTACCTGGCACAACTTAACCCAGGCACTTTGGCACAGATCACCCCAAGCCTACCATTTTGAAAAAAATTGCATCCCCCAGCTGTTTTGAGCTAGCATCATGCTAACTCATGGTGTAGCTTACTAAAGCACTAATACATGTGTGAACTGTTTTCAAAGTTGTCTATAATTGTTCAAACACAGCAATAAAAAAAACTTGAACATACACATTTTACTTTGGAGGGCAAACATTTTTTGTTTTCATTCAATCAATCAATCTGTGTGGTGATTGATTGAATGAACATTTTATTAACAGATTGCAGAATGGGTACAATACAGTACGGCTCAATACACACAATTGTTAAGGGGATGCAGACCAGAGAAAGACTTTCGTCTTGTTTACATCAGGGTCCCCCATTTTCAATTTATAATGAATTGTAAGTAAGGGTGCAACTAGCACCGTGTAATCCATTCTTTGTGGATCTTGCCCACTTAGTGTGGACATTTGATTGAGGTGGCGCAGCAGCATGAGCTGTGATTGGTCGACATGCATTACATACATACTTGCAGACAAACCCTGTTCTAGACGGCTGTGTGAAAGTAACGTTAGAAAGCCAACACAAGCAAGAGCTAGTATCATGTGTTAGAGAGAGTGTTTATAATTTTAGAGGGACATTAGCTTTAAAACAACCTACGGTATGTACAACTCTTAAAAGTATGTGCATTGCAGTTTGTGGGGTATCACTCTGGAATGGTCTGGAGGTGAGTATAAAATTAAGCAATAATATCAATCAATTTAAAGGTAGCTATAAACAAGCACTTATGGACACATACGAGAGAGGAGCTTGAGCAGTAATGTGACTGCTGCCTAATACATAATTTTTCTCATTTGGATAATTGGATATATAAAAAACTGTACTTTTATTTTATTTTTCATTATTATTATTATTATTGTTATTTGTTATATTATTTTTATTTGTATTAAATTATAATGTAAAATATTGTAAGGAAGGGGCAGGGCTTGTGTTTTACTTCCCCCTGTTCCCTTCTCGAACACTTGTTGTATGGAAATAGTCTTGACTATTTACCTTTTTGTTTTTTAAACTTGTACAGCACTTTGGTTGGCTCTCGAGCTTTTAAATGTGCTCTATGAATAAATTACTTGACTTGACTTGACTTTCATGTTTATATGTTTGAGACAAATAAAAAATCAAATCAAATCAAATCAAAAGTGTTTTACAGGAATAGATGTGTGGGGACATTCCCATATGATCCAAGTGAAGCGGATCTAGTCGTGGAAAAGGATCCTTCTGTTTATTTGCAACACAAACCCTGTGTTTCTATGATCTGGCGTCATGCTGATTGATTCTGAGCAACACATATCATCCATCAAACCGTGAGTGAGTTGTGTTTTGCTTCACGCTGGAGTGAACTGCAGCTCTCCTGGCTGTTATTCAATCTGTACTACAGCATCATCATCAACAACAACAACAACAACAACAACAACAACAACAACAACAACAACAACAACAACAACAACAGCATCACCAACAACAGCATCACCAACAGCATCACCAACAACAGCATCACCAACAACAGCATCACCAACAGCATCGCCAACAGCATCACCAACAACAACAACTAGAGCAAAATGTCTTCAAAAGCAGCCGAATATTTACTCATTTGAAAACTCTG
>NW_028172897.1:2500-25000 GCF_963971535.1 Notolepis coatsorum | reverse complement strand
GGCGAGTCAACAGAGCATTACCCGACATCAGTGGTGGCAATTTGTCAGCCTAAATGTCCCTCATGCCAATATCTCTCCACGCCAGCTTCCGACAATAAAACCCCCCTCCCCCCCCCCCCCATCCCGTTATGTACTGACAGGCTTGGCTACTTTAAAAATACTTTAAGTCCCCCTCCTCCCGGCCCATGGCACCATTCAGATTAAACTAATCTCTGTATGCCACACTCTCAGGCGCCACGTCAATCCCCCGACACGATATGTGCGCAGACGACACCCTCCTTTTTACCCGGGGCCTGGCGGTGTGTGTTTCCAACCACTCTCCTAGTCACACGGTGTGTGTTTCCCCCCACTCTCCTAGTCACACGGTGTGTGTTTCCCCCCACTCTCTTAGTCACACGGTGTGTGTTTCCCCCCACTCTCTTAGTCACACGGGGCCTGACGGTGTGTGTTTCCCCCCACTCTCTTAGTCACACGGGGCCTGGCGGTGTGTGTTTCCCCCCACTCTCTTAGTCACACGGGGCCTGACGGTGTGTGTTTCCCCCCACTCTCTTAGTCACACGGGGCCTGACGGTGTGTGTTTCCCCCCACTCTCTTAGTCACACGGGGCCTGACGGTGTGTGTTTCCCCCCACTCTCTTAGTCACACGGGGCCTGGCGGTGTGTGTTTCCCCCCACTCTCTTAGTCACACGGGGCCTGACGGTGTGTGTTTCCCCCCACTCTCTTAGTCACACGGGGCCTGGCGGTGTGTGTTTCCCCCCACTCTCTTAGTCACACGGTGTGTGTTTCCCCCCACTCTCTTAGTCACACGGGGCCTGACGGTGTGTGTTTCCCCCCACTCTCTTAGTCACACGGGGCCTGGCGGTGTGTGTTTCCCCCCACTCTCCTAGTCACACGCGAGCGGAGAGTGGGATCTTTCACCGCCTCAGTCAGCGGAAAAAATGACTGGACGTGTTCTTGATAATAAGTCAATATATATGCCGGCTTTAGCCTCCGCCGTCCGGATCTGTTGGTTTAATCTCGCCAGTGTTTAGAGTTCTACTTCATGAAGCCTCTCATTCCCGGAACGCAGCCGCTGCCCTCTTTAGCCGCGACACGTGAGCCCGGAACCTCACGTTCAGAGTGGTTTCTCTCTGTGTTCAGAGGGGTTCTGCCGTATTGAGCTGGTGTTTCCACTTGCATCAATGAAGGTCACGTTTGTAGATCTGTGTTATATATAAAAAAAATTATAGTATTATATTATGTGATATTGTATCATTGCTCAGTACTGTGATGTCTTTCATAGTATTAGTTGCAGCCATATAATGATATTCTGTCAAATGATTAACTTGAAAAAGAAAATGAAAAAAGGAATGCTTGAAAAACGACATTGAATTAATTTGTGATTGATTTGAGGCTTTTTTTCCTCATAGTTTAAACTATCTTGACATTTATGCCACTAATTATTGATCTTATTTCAGATTTACACTGTGGTCATTCAAAGTGGAGTGCTAATCAAATGAATGTCAAGCTAAATTTGACTCGGCTTGATAAAATCTCAATCCATAACAATATGGAGTCTAAATGAAAGGTCTAAAAAGGTATAGGCATTAGGTGTATGTTAAGAGTTGCAGTATTATTATATTGTGGCAATATACAATATACGACAATATAACAATTGTATAATAATAAATCATTATAGTATAATACAAATATGTATAATTAATTGTATGATATATTACAATTAAATAATCATTTTACAATGAGGGTTGCACGATACACCAATACTAGAAAAGTATGGTGATACCCAGCCATTAGAAGCGGTCCAATACTCATTTCATTAGAGTTGAGAGGATGTGTGACCGAAGCAGTGTGTGTGTGTGTGTGTGTGTGTGTGTGTGTGTGTGTGTGTGTGTGTGTGTGTGTGTGTGTGTGTGTGTGTGTGTGTGTGTGTGTGTGTGTCTGTCTGTCTGTCTGTCTGTCTGTCTGTCTGTCTGTCTGTCTGTCTGTCTGTCTGTCTGTCTGTCTGTCTGTCTGTCTGTCTGTCTGTCTGTCTGTCTGTCTGTCTGTCTGTGTAAACGTGCTATAGGCTACTCTTTTTGGACTAGGCTAATTATCTTTAACAATCCTGATTCCTGAGCCTATTTCATTCAAAAGGAAGATATTGATTTACATATGCATAACATCTTTATTGTCAACAGCAAATATTATATTCCTTTACATTTCCTGACGTTTTAGGTTTTTGCCATGGTATCGTTTCAGAATCGGTATCGCGATCAGCGAGGCCGGTATCTGTATCAAGTAAAAATGTTGGTATCGTGACAACGCTATTTACAATATCGATCAAATATGGAGATCTTTTTTTTTATTCCCAACTCTAATAAATACTTGTCATGCACCAAATGGCACCGGCTACATGCCGGCTACATCCACCTCCTTAATGCAGTTCATGAGTTAGCATCTATTCCATTCCATTCCAGCATATAGCCGCAGACATCGCTGACAGCTGTGTTGAAAAAGTTATTTTGACCTTATAATCCATTCCAATGATTGAGTACATATTTACAATGTAGCTTAATTCTTGAGACAAGGAGCCATATAATTCTGCCTGAGGTTTTCAAATAAACATTGTTTTCAGTCATGACTATCTAAAGATGTTGTGTACATTCATAGAGGTTGATTACTCACATGTACGGAAGCGTATTGCTGCCACACCAGAAACAGAAAAAAAATATCAGTATCACGTTATAACGTGAAACGTTTATTGTTATAACAAGATGTTTTTCACGCTATAACAATATATTTTCACGTTATTACAGCATACATGGTTGTGGCCCCCAAGGCACTCCTCCAGAAGGTTGTAGATCTCCTCCTCCACGTTGACGGCTGTTCCATCTCCCCGTCTCTCGAAGTCCGTAACCTGGGCGTCACCCTTGACTCCACACTTTCATTTCACTCGCACATCAAATCCGTCACCAAGTCTGCCTTCTACCACCTCAAAAACATCTCCCGTCTCCGACCCTCACTCTCAGACTCTGTGGCTGAGACCCTGATCCACTCATTCATCACCTCCCGGTTGGACTACTGTAATGGAGTCCTGTTCGGGGTACCCAGCAAAGCCCTGGACAGGCTCCAGTATGTTCAGAACTCAGCTGCCAGGGTTCTCACTCACACCAAGCCCTGGCAGCACATCACCCCCACCCTCATCCACCTCCACTGGCTCCCAGTCAAGTTCCGCATCACTTTCAAACTCCTGCTCCTCACCTACAAGTTCCTCCATGCCCTCGCCCCTGATACCTGTCTGATCTCCTCCACCAGCACACTCCATCCCGGAACCTACGATCCTCCGATCTAGGTCTCCTCTCCATCCCTCGCACCAGGTTACGGACTTTCGGGGTCAAAAGTTTTGCAATCAAAAGTTAGGGGCGCACTGAAATTATGGCAAGGGTTATTAGCCCCCTAACTTTTGATTGCAAAGTCTGACATTGACCCCCTTTTCAGGAGTTGACCTAGAGCCCACCAAGGTCATGCATATCAAGTTTGGTCAATGTCAGACCTTGCAATACACTGTAAGGCACTGTAAGGCTACTGTCCTCCCCCACTTCCAGTGATGAAGCTAAGCTATGCTAACGGAGCGTCTATTCCCAAAGCTAAAATGCACGCACAGAGACAAAAAAGGTATGCATCTTCTTGTCTAACTCCAGGGAAGATGTTAAATAAGCTAATTTAAAAAAAAAGTGGAGTTATCCTTTAATAGTTCCTTGAGTTAGTAGCACTTTGAGTTAGAGCACAGGGTTTTGGTGTTGGTTTGCACATAGGTTGCGTGCCCCTGAGCCAGGGTCGTAACAGTTGGGCGCTCGTCCGGGATATTTACCCCTAGAAATTTGTTTGGTGGTTTTTTTTTTGTGTTACACGGGGTGTCATGGTATTATGGTTTGGGTGGTGTTCGTTACATATGGTGTAACGTGGGGGCTGAGCCATTTCATCAAACAGGTGAGTATGCCGTATTTGTTTGTAATTTGATGTGACTACTTATGCTGTTAAAATATATAGTTTAGTGGGCACCACATGTAGATAGGGACAGTATTTTCTGGTTGTTGGTTAGCGTCCTGTGCACCACGTACTCCTGGGGCGGTCAATGAAATGATTGGTATATGATCATTGACTGGTAGCAGGTGTGGTTGAAGAAAGTTAGGTCTACAGGGCATTAGTTTAAGGGTAGGTAGATTAGGGCGGCCAGAAAACACAGGTAGTGTGGTAGGGCTTGATTTAGTGTTTCTTAGGGTAGACATGTGGTGGGCCGGGTTTTTCTGCAGTTTAGACGTAGAAGCATATGTAGTCATATCAGGTTAGAAGGCGCACCTGTTTGGGATTGTTTGTTGGATTTATTTTGTTTGTTTGAGTGTTTGGTGAGCATACCTGGTAGCACCTAACACCCTGCGTGTATGACACGTCTATTTGGGGTGGGTGTGTTTTATTTTTATGTTTTTTTTGCGTCCTAGAAATGTGCGCTCCGTAGCACATTGCCACCGCGTCCCTTTATGGTTATTAGTAGTGGCTTTGGCATTCTTTATGGTTCTTCAGTGGTTCGTCGTGGTTCTTTGGTCGTTCTTCAGTGATTCTTTAGTGTTTCTTTAGTGGCTCTTTAGGTAGGTTGTGTGTGTGCTAGGGTGCTTTTGGCAGCTTTTGTGACTCTAAAGTGAACGGGTTGTGGCGCTGGTACAGTGACGATGGCTTCCATCAAGGACTTTGTTGATCGCCCGTCTCATGACATATTGGAGAAGTTTTCCAAAGAACAACTTCTAGAACTTGCTGTACACTACGGGGTAGAGCTTACTGCAGGTGAGAAACGTTTGAAGCCGACAGCCTTAAGTGCTTTAAGGGGGTTACTCATTAGAGAGCAGGTGCTTGAGGAGAGGGTGGAGGAGCCTCCTTCGTCTGGCGCGTCTCCGCTATTACCTGGTGTAGAGGGTGAGTGGAGGATTAGGGAGTTGGAGTTTAAGGAAAGGCAGCTAGAGCGAGAGCGTGAGGAGAGGAGAGAGGAGCGTGAGCTTAAGGAGAGGAAAGAGGAGCGTGAGCGTGAGCGTGAGCTTAAGGAGAGGAGAGAGGAGCGTGAGTTTAAGCGTGAGGAGCGTGAGTTTAAGGAGAAACAAATGTTGCTGGAGCACGAGCGTGCACAGAAGGAGCTTGAATATAAGCATGCTGCCTTGCAGGCGGGTGCTCTGCATCCAGAGTCACGTTCCGGGTTTGATGTAGGCAGGAATATTAGGATGGTGCCACCATTTTTTGAGAAAGACGTGGAAAGATATTTTCCCCTTTTTGAACGGGTGGCAACCACATTGAAGTGGCCTGATACCGCCTGGACACTGCTGCTGTAATGTGTTTTAGTTGGAAGGGCACAAGAAGCCTACACTGCTCTGTCCCTTGAACAAAGCGCTGATTATGAGCTGGTTAAAGCTTCCATTTTCAGGGCTTATGAGTTGGTCCCGAGGCCTATCGTCAGCGTTTTAGAGGTTATCGCAGGTCGGAGGGGCAGTCTTATGTTGAATTTGGAAGGGAGAAGGAGAACCTGTTTGACAGGTGGTGCACTTCTCAGAAGGCAGAGTCAAGAGAGCAGCTTAGGCAGTTGATTCTCCTAGAGGAATTTAAAAGATGTGTTCCTGATACCGTTTCCACACATCTAAATGAGCGTAAGGTATCGAAGATAGGCGACGCCGCTGTCTTCGCTGATGAGTTTGTGTTGACACACAAGTCCGTGTTTTTGGAGGACTACCGTGTTGAGTCCGGGGATAGGCGTCCTGTTCAGGGGGGCCGTTTCCCAAAACCTGTGTCTGCTGGACAGTTAACTTCACCTCCTAGGCGGGGTGGTTCTGCTGGTGCATTCCCAGAAGGGATTATCTGTTTCTACTGTAAAGAACCTGGTCATATCGTTGCTGGGTGCCCGGTGCTTGAGCAGAAACATTTCAGAACCGTGGCTCTGGTAGAAACCATATGCAGAACGCCTATGCCAACGTTAGATGGGGGAAGTATCAAACGTGTGGACAAAGAGCTCGAGGGTTCCTCAAGGTTTATGATGAATGGATTTATTTCCCTGACTAATGCACTAGAGTCCAAACAGGCTATAACAATTTGGAGAGATACCGGTGCTTTTCAGTCCCTCATTCTGGAGGGGGTTTTGCCGTTTTCAGAAAACTCTTCTTTGCATTCTGGTGTCGTTGTTCGGGGCTTTGGGGGTGGATTTGTGGATGCACCTTTGCATGAGGTCACGCTCAATTCTCCCTTAGTATCAGGCAATGTTGTTGTGGAGGTATGTTCTCACATTCCCATAAAGGGGGTGTCCTTCATTCTAGGGAATGATTTGGCTGGTGACAAAGTGCTGGCTACTCCGGTTGTAACTCCCATTCCTGTGTTTTCTGAGGTCTCCAATGAGCTGGCACAGAAACATCCAGGAGTGTTTCCTGTGTGTGCTGTGGCACGAGAAATGTCAAAGGACAAAAGTGATGTTGTTGATACTTCGACTTGGGACATTACACTTAGTGACACATTCTTTGTTGAATTAAAATGTGTACCTGTTGAGAATTTTGGAAAGCACACAGTGGATGTACCTCTGCATAATGATTCTCTTGATTGTGGCTTTACATTTTACATTTACATTTAGTCATTTAGCTGACGCTTTTATCCAAAGCGACTTACAAGTTCTGTACGACAAGCCATCAGGAAGAGCACAACTCTATCAGCTGAGTAACAATGTTCATCAAAGTGTTGAGTGCTACAGTGTAGGTTAGTTTATTAGGACAAGTGCATGACAGTATGGTTAGTTAGGGTTAGATTTTTTTTTTTTTTTTTTTTTTTTTTTATTCAGATAATGGTTGAAGAAGTGAGTCTTTAGTCGACGGCGAAAGATTGGACGTGTTTCGGCTGTCCTAACTGGGGTGGGTAGTTCATTCCACCATTGTGGGGCAAGGACTGAGAATAGGCGACTTCTCTTTGATGACCCTCCCGGAGCTTGGATAGGAGTAGGTCTGAGGCGGCCAGAAGATGCAGAGCGTAGGGGTCTTGAGGGTGTGTAGTTAGAGACCATTGACCGGAGGTAGGCGGGAGCAGTTCCCTTTGCCGCACGGTATGCTAGGTCAAGGGCCTTGAAGCGGATTCGTGCAGCAATGGGGAGCCAGTGCAGGTCCCTAAGAAGTGGGGTGACATGGGCCGACTTCGGTAGGTTTGAGATCAGGCGGGCCGCTGCGTTCTGAATGAGTTGAAGAGGCTTAGTGGCAGTGGCCGGGAGGCCAGCGAGCAGTGCGTTACAGTAGTCGAGGCGGGAGATGACTGTTGATTGGACGAGGAGTTGTGTGGCTTCTTTTGTCAGGAAGGGGCGTATCCTTCTGACGTTGCTCAGGAGGAATCGGCAGGTTCTGGTTGTCGCTGCGATGTGAGCGGAGAAGTTCAACTGGTCGTCGAGGACAACACCAAGGTTCTTGGCGGTCGGGGACGCGGTCACAGCTGCATTCTCGACTGTGATGGAAAGGTCGGTCAGGGGGGAGGATTTGGCCGGCAGGTGGAGCAATTCTGTTTTGCTTAGGTTCAGTTTGAGGTGGTTGGTCGTCATCCAGGCGGAGATGTCGGACAGACAGGCCGAGATCCGCTCAGAGACGTGGATATCTGAGGGAGGGAAGGAGAGGAAGAGTTGAGTATCGTCGGCATAACAGTGGTAGGAGAAGCCATGAGACGTGATAATGTTACCCAGTGATTTAGTGTAGAGGGAGAAGAGAAGGGGTCCTAAAACCGAGCCCTGGGGGACACCCGTCCGCAGGGGGCGGGTGGCCGACAGGGTCCCTCTCCATGACACTTGGTAGGAGCGGTCATTGAGGTATGATGACAACCATGTCAGCGCAGAGCCAGCCACTCCCATTCCTGCGAGGGCCGCGAGGAGGATCTGGTGGTTGACTGTGTCGAAGGCTGCAGATAGATCTAGGAGAATCAGGACAGAGGAGAGGCCTTTCGCTTTTGCTAAGTGAAGTGCCTCTGTGACCGCAATGAGGGCTGTCTCTGTGGAGTGACCAGTCCTGAAGCCTGACTGATTAGGGTCTAGGAGGTCATTCTGTAAGAGATAAGCAGTAAGTTGGTTGGATACAGCACGTTCAAGTGTTTTAGAAAGGAAGGAGAGAAGAGAGACAGGACGGTAGTTGCCTATGACGGTAGGGTTCAGGGATGGTTTTTTTATGAGGGGCGTGACTCTGGCTTGTTTTAGGGAGGTGGGGACCACCCCCGAGTTGAGTGAGGAGTTGATGGTTGCAGTTAGGAATGGGAGGATGTCTGGTGCTATGGACTGGAGGAGTGGGGAAGGTAGCCGGTCCAGCTGGCATGTAGTCGGACGGTTCGACGTTACCAGTGTCAGAGTCTCAGCTTCTGTAATGGGAGAGAAAGATGACAGAGTGAAGGATGAGGTTCTCGATTCAGCATTTGGAATGGGTGGGGGTTGGGAGAAGGAGCTGCGGATGTTCTCCACTTTTTCCTCAAAGAAGATCGCAAAGTCTTCGGCAGAGAAAGATGAGGGAGGGGGGGGTGGGGGGGGAGTGAGGAGGGAGGACATGGTAGCATGCAGTTTGCGAAGATTCTTGGCAGAGGCCTCGATCCTATGGTGAAAGAAAGAAGCTTTGGCATTAGTAATGGTTTTGGAGAATGTTAACAAGAGGTTGTGATATGTGTCGATGTCAGCAGTGAGGCGTGACTTTCTATACTTCCTTTCAGCTGCTCTCAGGACCTGTCTTTGTTCTCTCACTGGATCTGTCAGCCATGGACTGGGTGGGGAACGGCGGGCAGGTTTCTCAACGAGGGGACAGAGCTTGTCGAAGGAGGTTGCAAGGGCTGAGAGGAGGGTGGAGGTTGCCATCTCTGTGGAGAGAGCAGAGAAGGTGTCACTCAAAGGTAGAGTGGATAGTATGTCAGAGGAGAGGGTGGAGGGGGATAGGGAGGGCAGGTTGCGTCTGAGTGAGACGGTTTGAGTTGGGGTGAAGACCTTTCGGTTAAGCATGAGAGTTAGTGAGAAGGATATGAAGGAATGGTCAGATACATGTAGGGGAGTTACCGTGGTGTTAATGATGCTGGAGTTACGTGAAAATATGAGATCCAAGGAGTTGCCTGCTTTGTGGGTGGGAGGCATGGCAGTGGGAGTCAGGTCAAATGATTGTAGGAGGGAGACTACTATGACTGACTGAGATGAGTCAGGCAGGTTGAAGTCACCCAATAGAAGGAGAGGGGTACCATCTTCCGGTAAGGAGCTTAGAAGCATGTCCAGCTCATCTGTGAAGTGATCGAGCGGACCTGGAGGGCGGTAGAGTGTAACAATGGTGAGATTGAAAGGATTAGAGACAGATACTGCATGATATTCAAAAGAGGAGAGTGACAGTGCTGGGAGGGGTGTTACGTTTGTAGTCCATGAAGGAGATGTCATGAGGCCAGTGCCTCCACCCCGCCTGGAAGGTCGAGGTGTGTGAGTGAAGTTATAGTTTGTAGATAATGCTGCAGGTGTTGATGAGTTATTGGGGGTTATCCAGGTCTCAGTTAGAGCCAGGAGCTGCAGATTTTGACTATGGGCGTAGGCAGTAATGAAGTCAGCTTTCTTGACTGCTGATTGACAATTCCATAGGCCTCCCTGTACTGTGACAGGTGTATTAGTGGCTGTAGGAGGGTAGGATAGATTAGCCGGGTTGCTAGCAAACTGCCGTGGGTGGGTTGAGTCTGTTCTGGGGGAGCAGATTGTGGATATGAGACACATTGTGGTGTCAAGAGTGGCAGGGAGGAAGTAGAGAAATAGCAGAGTGGGAGGGAAAGGGAGATTTTTCAGAGTGGAGTGTAAGATAGGATTATGATGTACTTAGCACTGGGTGGATCCCTGGATCCCTCTGCAGAGAACTCCAGGAAAACTCCTCTTTGTCCCTCTTCGTTTCTCGACGCTTCGCTGACGCTAAGCCAGCAGGCCTTTAAATCCCTATCACTAATTAGTGCTTTCTAACACCTGGCCCTTAATGGGTCACTTAAGGAAACAAAATGGCCGCTTTAAACACGCCCCTTAATCAAGTCAGCTGGTCAAGTCAGCAATCAAGTCTCAGTTTAAAGATATTACTAAATTACTTAAAATGTCTTAATCAAGTCAGCTGGTCAAGTCAGCAATCAAGTCTCAGTTTAAAGATATTACTAAATTACTTAAAATGTCTTACCCTGATGCAGTGTAAGTCTCTCAGTGAATGAGCTGTCCTTCCACAACAGAATGTAGTACAGAGTGATTCCAGGAGAGGCTGAGGTTCTGCTTTTAAGCAGTGACAGGGCTCTGAGATCACACTCAGTACACAAGTGCTGTCTTTAAGCAGGAAGCAGCTTTTAATGGGTCACTTAAGGAAACAAAATGGCTGCTTTAAACACGCCCCTTAATCAAGTCAGCTGGTCAAGTCAGCAATCAAGTCTCAGTTTAAAGATATTACTAAATGACTTAAAATGTCTTACCCTGATGCAGTGTAAGTCTCTCAGTGAATGAGCTGTCCTTCCACAACAGAATGTAGTACAGAGTGATTCCAGGAGAGGCTGAGGTTCTGCTTTTAAGCAGTGACAGGGCTCTGAGATCACACTCAGTACACAAGTGCTGTCTTTAAGCAGGAAGCAGCTTTTAATGGGTCACTTAAGGAAACAAAATGGCCGCTTTAAACACGCCCCTTAATCAAGTCAGCTGGTCAAGTCAGCAATCAAGTCTCAGTTTAAAGATATTACTAAATTACTTAAAATGTCTTAATCAAGTCAGCTGGTCAAGTCAGCAATCAAGTCTCAGTTTAAAGATATTACTAAATTACTTAAAATGTCTTACCCTGATGCAGTGTAAGTCTCTCAGTGAATGAGCTGTCCTTCCACAACAGAATGTAGTACAGAGTGATTCCAGGAGAGGCTGAGGTTCTGCTTTTAAGCAGTGACAGGGCTCTGAGATCACACTCAGTACACAAGTGCTGTCTTTAAGCAGGAAGCAGAAGCAGCTTTGTGTTAGGCCCGGTGGTGAAACCAGAGTTGACATGCGTGCCGGAGAAGCATGTGACAGGAGATGATATGGCAGCGCAGTGTCTCAAGGTCTTCCCAGCCTGTACGGTGGCTGAGGCCACGAACGAATTGGAGGATGAGTGTGGGAAGGATGCTATGAGAGGTGCTGTTGTTTCATGTGACACCGTTCTAGTTGGAGAGGCTACTAAGCCTGACTTAGGCTGCCAGCCTTCCCACAGTAGCTCTATTGTCCCTAATGTTTCACTTGTGGGCAGGGATGGTCCCAATATGTCAGTTGATGATTCTGACATTGATCCACATGTCCACACTGATTCTCTGCCATGCACTAGGTGTGATGGTCAACCTAGTTACCTGTGTCCTGTGGAGCAGGAGCCGCCTTCGCGACCTGGTCTGTGGAGTGGCAGCCATTTTGTTTTTGATCAGGACAATGTTATTTTGAGTGACGCCATTTTAGATGGTGTTCCAGACGTTATTGTGACTGTCGTACTGCCATGTTCCCGGTACACTGGGGCTGTACCTGAGACGGTACATCCTACTCTGGATGTTCACGGTTTGCAGTATCCTGAACTGCCAGTGCCAGGTGGGATGGATATGGGTGCGGTGGTGGTATCAGTGATCTATGGTTTTTGTTGTGCTGTGTTCTGTTCTGTTAAGCGCAGTTCTCAGGTTGATTTTGGTTTGCAGTATAATTTTGACAGATCGGTATCGGTGGTTGTGTTCGACAGGGGCCGACCCGGTTCTTGCCTTGAACCATTTTGATGTTTACGTTGGATCCTCTAGTTTACCCCTTGTTGTGTATACAGACCATAACCCTTTGGTTTTTCTTCGCAGCATGGTGAACTCGAACCATGGTTTGATGCGATGGAGGTTGTTCCTCCAGGCGTATAACTTGGATATTCGCCACATCGTGGGAGGGACAACGTGCTAGCAGACGCCCTCTCACGATCATAGTACCGGTGTTTGTGGTACCCGTTATCGCTGTTGTGGTAGTGGCCCTGACAACTAAGGGGTCACAGTTGTTTTTTGTTTTGTTTATGGGTTGTTGTGTAGTGGTTGCCTCTTGGGCAACCAGTTTGGTGGGGGAGGTGTTATGTACTAGAGGCCTGTGTCACCGGGCATGCAGGTGAGGCCTGCCAATTAGCCAATTAGTGCTGATTGGTTACCTGCTGGGAGCTTTAAAGGCAGACCTAGTAACACACATGCAGTGTCTGTGCTTGGAGAAAGAGCTGTTAGGTTCTTCAGTCCTTGTCCGTTGGGTTTGCACTAGTACCTTAGTTACATTTACCTTAATAGTTCCTTGAGTTAGTAGCACTTTGAGTTAGAGCACGTGGTTTTGGTGTTGGTTTGCACATAGGTTGCGTGCCCCTGCGCCAGGGTCGTAACAAACTCTCTCCCCCGAAATCTGCAACGCCCCAACCCTGGACACCTTCAAAACTGCTCTCAAAACACACCTCTTCACCAAGGCTTTTCCCCATCAGTTAGTTTAGATTAGATTAGGTCCATTATCCCTTACCTGCCCTCATCCCACTTTCCCCCCCCCCCCTATTTCCCTAGCCCTATTTTTTTTCTTGATTGTGAAGCGACCTTGGGTTCTATGAAAGGGCTATATAGAAATTTGATCTATTATTATTATTATTATTATTATTATTATTATTATTATTATTATTATTATTATTATTATTATTATTATTATTATTATTATTATTATTATTATTATTATTATTATTATTATTATTATTATTATTATTATTATTATTATTATTATTATTATTATTATTATTATTATTATTATTATTATTATTATTATTATTATTATTATTATTATTATTATTATTATTATTATTATTATTATTATTATTATTATTATTATTATTATTCATTATTATTATTCACCTTATAACGTGAAGCGTTTTATGTTTTAACATGATAACATAAAACGTTTCACGTTATAACGTGATAAGTTTGTATGTCGTAATAACGTGAAAATATATTGTTATAGCGGGAAAACATCTTGTTATAACAATAAACGCTTCACGTTATAACGTGATACTGATATATTACATTTGTGCTAAGCTAAGTGTATAGTAGTAGAGTAAACACAGGAAAAAAAGCGTTCTCACAGCGTCCATGTCCGTCGCTATGGTTACCCCCATATTTCCGACCAGAGCATGTGAACTCAATCAAGTCGTAAGTAGAATGTTCCCAGATGCATTAGAAGGCTCGATCCAATCCAATCACAATGCACGATAATAAAAAGAGAGAATGTCTGTGTCCTTGTGCTGCCTATGCCCATTAAGATAAGCAATGCTAATAATGTAGGTAATAAAGTTTGATTTGATTAGATTCTTTTTTATTATAGTGTAATTCACTCAAGGTGCATTGTGGTCTTACGAGACAATACATACTGTATCACACACAACGCAGGGCAGTGAGAGGTGTGCGTTGCAACATAAACATTAACAACTCACTACATAAACTCATTTGTGCTAAGCTAGGCTAGCTTGCAGCCAGATAGCTTTCTACTGAACGCACAGAGAGGAAATTGGTATCCATCTTCTTGTCTGACTGTGTGTAGAAGATGGTAAACTAATTTCCCATAGTGTTGGAGTGTTCCTTTAAACTTTTAATGGACCAAGATTTTTTTCAAGTCACAAATAGATCAATAGGGATCATCCCTATGTTCCCCGGGTTCCATGTTCCCCGCTTCATTGATTAATAGATTGAACATTTTATACATTTTTATTATTTTATTAATTATTAATGTCCGCCTTGTTTCGAACTGGTTAAGCTTAGGCCCTCTTTCGAAGTTGGTTAAGGTTAGAGTTTGGAATCAGGGCTGGTGGTCTAAAATGTTCAATCAATCAATCAATCAAGCGGGGAACATAGGACACGGGGAACATAGGCATGCTCCCGATCAATACAGTCCGTATTAAGTGATGTTGCGTTTTTTTTCTAATGTAGCCAAGAGTAAAGACCCTAACCCTATCAAAACAGCAGTGAAAGCACTATGTTTGTTTACCAATGATTTGTAAGTGTTATTAGCGAAATATGAGCTTATAAAAATCTCTGCGCATTGAAAACGGAAAAGTTAGGCGCAAATAAAGGAAGCCGTCAGGAAATCGTTGATTTGGGCCGATCATAGATGTATGACTTGGCCTTAATAAGGTAATTTATAGGCAGACCAGGCTGCAGAAACAAATTAGTGGGGGGGCATAAAATGTTCTCGGGTGGGCACAATGGTTTTTCAACACAGGTTCCCTTTTATACGTTTCAGCTGGGACAACGGCGCTGTGGCTTGCTTGGCGTTGCCCACGGTGCTGAACTAAACAGCAGAGAGGCAATTGAAAAATCAAATTTCTCTATCTTAAGAACATTCACTTATACAAAAACAGACTGAACGGATATATATAACAGACCTGCTGGGGCAGCGGACTGAGAGCAGGGGACACAGGCAGGCTGGATAAGATGGTCAGGAAGGCCAATAGCGTGGTTAGGGTGTAGCTGGACGCCCTAGCGAGGGTGGTGGAGAGGAGGAGCCTTGCTAAGCTCCAGGCCATCAGGGAAAACCCCTCCCACCCACTATACACAGACTTGGCTGACAGGAGGAGCATGTATTGTTATAGGCTCACACTACCTAAATGCAGCACTGAACGGCACAGGAAGTCTTTCATTCCGACAGCCATCAGACTATACAATGCATCACTGTACCTCACTGCATCACTGAGCAAAGAGTGACAGTTACCATCTTCCTGGACTCTTACTTTTTAAACAGCACTGTGCAATATTACACCTACTGTAGACTTCAGTATATTTTTACTGTATTTATTTACTGTATCTTTTATTCTATTTTTATTCTATTTCATTTTATTCTATTCTTAGGCCATTTGTTTTGTTATTCTTATTCGTGACTTGTTCTGTCTAAATGTTTAATGTTGAGTGATTTGCAGTGTCAAATTTCCCTCAGAATAATACATTTCTATTCTATTCTATTCTATATCTTTGAAAAGTCTCCATTTATTCAACACTTCTGAATTCACTGACAAACTGAACTGAACTGACAAAAATAAAGTGCATAAAAAAGCAAACAAAATTCCTCCACAGGCTACTCACCATCATTAGTAAAGCGGCAAGCGGCGTTTGGGGACAGAGTGAAATCTTCTTAAAACACTGCCCCTCCACTCATTCCTGAATTTTTTTGTTAAGTCCTTCTCAAATGCCAACTGAATTAAATTGGCCTTGCGTCGATGAAGCATACTAAGGCGATGTTCTGTAAAGATGTTCTTGAGGGTAGAAAACGAATTCTCACAGAGTGCCGTGCTAGCTTCAGTAGTGTTGTTGTTGACATCAGTGCCCACTAGGGCTAAGCATTTGGATAGTCTACTTTGATTGACAAAAAAAAAAAAAAAAAAAAAAAAAATCTCAGGATGGGCACAGCTGACTCAGTGGGCGGGCCAGGCCCCCTAATGCCCGCCCATGGCGCCGGGTCTGTTTATAGGTCTGATATTCTATACTCTATATTGATATTTCAAATTGCATGTGTCCAGATGGCAAAATTCAGTACTGTATCAACAAAAAACCCTGTACATCATATGCCCTTTGTTCATTTGCTTAGATATTTCGTACACTTTTGGCTAGATCCACAAAGTATGGATTGCACGGAGCAAGTTGCACCCTTACTTACAATTCCTTATGAATTGAAAATGGGGGACCCTGATGTAAACAAGATGAAAGTCTTTCTCTGGTCTGCATCCCCTTAACAATTGTGTGTATTGAGCGGTACTGTATTGTACCCATTCTGCAATCTAAAATGTTCATTCAATCAATCACCGTGCAGATTGATTGATTGAATGAAAATTGTAAAAAAAAGTGCCACACTTGCTTAGAAATTATCGTACGCACGGGTTACGTACATATCTGTGCGTACGCACCATTGATAAATGAGGGCCAGGTTTCCACAGTGTTTTGTCCTATTGAAGGAGTTCTTCAAGGCCGGCTTAAGCAAGTTGACCAAACCAGAAGCAATTACTTCTCCTTTTAAATCAGTAGAACTTTCAGTGAAGATTTACAGGGAATCCAATAATTGATGCGTTGCTTCGCCTGTGTGTGTGTGTGTGTGTGTGTGTGTGTGTGTGTGTGTGTGTGTGTGTGTGTGTGTGTGTGTGCGTGCGTGCGTGCGTGCGTGCGTACGTTCGTGCGTGCGTGCGTGCGTGCGTGCGTGCGTGTGTGTGCATTTTCTGTACCTTAAACAATCCCCAATAATACTGCATGAGCTCCCTCATTCCTCCGCTATTTAGTACTCTAATAAATATCCTGTTGCCTTAATGCGGCCGTTAAGAGTGTCGACTCATCTACAGGAGCATTATGAAGCATGTTATTCAGTCAGCAACAGTGCCAGCCTATTATTCACCAACCTAATGACCCTGGGACCTGCCGAATACATAAATACCGCCGGAGAGGGAAGAGAAGGAAAATGATTTAAAGAAAGATCCTGTGTAGGTTGTGGGAAGAGTCGCTCCACAGGGACATATTATGGAAATGGTATTGTATGGATTTGGCAGTGTGGAATGTTATTTAGGCCCTGTTGGGGGGGGGGTCATATACAGTATACTCCTGCTGTTTGTGATGTCATAGGAGGATGAATTAGCTTTGATCAATACATTTCTTCCTAGAGCATGGGAACACTCTGCTGCCTCATCTACTGCCCAGTTTGTAAAGGTCTCTTACTCGTGAGCGTGGAGTAGCCAGGCAGGAAAGGAAATGATTCATTTGACATTAATCAAATGGATTAGACCCTCCAAAAATTGCATTAAAGCAATGACCTTTTTCTATTTAGTGGTTATGTCAGCTTCCCCCTGATCGCCCTACTGTCAGTCTGGGGAGGGTGTAGACTATCTCATGCCTCCTCCGCTACAGCGAGGAGTTTCACATCCCCGTAGGGTCGAAGCCCAGCCGGCCACGTCTTCTTCACACCTTGAACAAAGACGATGTACTGAGTTACCTGGAAGTCACCTGCATTGCACTCTGGGTATTGTGGCCTCACTTCTATCCACTGACTGAACAAATAAATAAACGACTTGAAGAATCTCAGCCGACTGAGGGGTTTCTGAAAAGTGATTTGACTTTCAGGGGGCAGCCCTACTCATTTGCATATCTGTTTGTGAAAAAGGTTAATGATTTAGGGACAAGGAGATGTCTGGCTAGTAGGCCAGCCTTTTTGTCAAACACACTGGCCGACCGTATTCACTGTTTGTCAACCATATAGGCAAAGTTATTGGCAGAAAAGCTTGCTAGCATAAAGTTAGCTTTCTGGGTAATTGTGACTGGCATCCGTCAAGTGACAGGTGGTTGTCAAGCAGTTGCTAAGGCAACGAAGAGGGACTATAATGAAAGTCAGCAGTGAGCAATGCATAAATAGAATCAGGCACGTGCACACATAGAGGCCAAGGGGTGCCTGAGCACCTGCCTTTTTGAGCCTCATCAAAAAAGTGCCCTTTTTGAAAAAAAAAATTTTTTTTTTTTTTTTTTTTTTTTTTTTTACTGTTACGCATATAGACTGCCCTTCCAACTGAAAAATGTCAGGATAGAATCAAAATATTAAGTAAAGAGAGAGAGATGCCCCATATTCCATTGCAGTTTGCACGGCCTCCTCAGAGTGCCTCTCCGCGGACCTATATATTTTATGCATAGCGTGGGTGGTGATGATGATGATGATAGAAACCGCTGTTGAATGCTGGTATTACACTCATTGAGGGACACAAAGAAGTCAAGTCCGATGGGATTTGGGAATCTCAAATACAAATTGGGATTGGAATAAAAAATGCATTTATATTAAACAATACAGAATGCACTTCTTGGGGTCTGTAGGGTAAGCACTGATTCCCTCCCCCCTGAACATTTATGGAGATGTATGGGCCTTTTAAGTCAGTGATAAAAGTGTCTTTCAAGGATAAGTGAGCTCCTGCACTGATTATTATAGTTCAATATTCAATATTTGATCACCAAAACCCCCCAAAAAGAATAAAAAGGGGGCCCCCCGCCCGAAAAGGGCCCTTAAAAATCGCGCTCACGCGCTACGCGCGCTACGCGCGCTACGCGCGCTCGCTTAATATATATAAGTGTAGTGCCCTTTTCAGCCTTTGAGCACCTGCCCCTCTAAAGTCCTGTGCACGTCCCTGAATAGAATACCATGTCTACATATTTTAGCATAGAAAAGATGAGTAAATTACACATTATTAGTCTTTGGCACGTGGCCTAGGTATAAGCAGGATAATACAGGACGAATGCAGCCTTCGTCCCGTGGGGTAATTAGCCGCACACCTCATATTACCCCTTACTTATAGCACAGAATCTGTAGAGTTATATAGTTAGTGTATGGTGTATAGTAGTATAGTAAACATTAAACACAGGAACAGAAGCGTTCTCACAGCGTCCATGTCCATCGCTATGGTTACCCCATATTTCCGACCAGAGCATGTGAACTCAATCAAGTCGTAAGTAGAATCTTCCCGGATGCATTAGAAGGCTCGATCCAATCCAATCACAATGCATGATAAAAAAAAGAGCATGTCTGTGTCCTTGTGCTGCCTATGCCCATTAAGATAAGCAATGATAATAATGTAGGTAATAAAGTTCGATTTGATTAGATTCTTTTTTATTATAGTGTAATCCACTCAAGGTGCATTGTGGTCTTACGAGACACTACATACTGTATCACACACAGTGCAGGGCAGTGAGAGGTGTGCGTTGCAACATAAACATTAACAACTCACTACATAAACTCCACTTCACAGATACACGCTGGACACGCAGACAGTACCTTCCCTGAAACACAGCTCTCAAGTCGTTCATAATCGGCAGAGATATTAGCAGAGATAAGAGCCATTTTAACTAAATGTCTTCGTTTAGTTCTTTTTGCATTTTGTACACTTTAGTTTTGTATATTGTATATTTTGTATAGTGTTTTGTCATTTACTCTTTTACTTTTTTTACTGTATGAAGCACAATCTCAGGAGGGCCATACAGAAGCAAGCATGTCACTATAATGTACTGTATATGTGACAAATAAAACAAAACTTGAACTTGAACTCGAACTAAAGAGTCACTTCTTGTTTGTAGTTAGTTGGCCACAGGGGTGGTGCAGTCCGCCACTATTGCCACTAGAGGTGCTGTGTAAACTGTGACATATGTGAGACGCGGGGTCCGGGGGTCCGTATAACGAGAGAGCGGCGTGCCTCCGGGGGTCCGGGGGTCCGGGGGTCCGTATAACGAGAGAGCGGCGTGCCTCCGGGGGTCCGGGGGTCCGGGGGTCCGTATAACGAGAGAGCCGCGGTGTTGCTGTCGCCTTTTAATCAGGCACATGTTTTACTATGGAGTTTGTGTTTTTATTGAGAAAGCGTAGTATGGAGTACAAGGCAATAAAACCGTGTATTATCTTATGTTCTACTATTTTATCTTCATGGAGACCTTGGGTGGGTCGGGAGGGAGACACCGGAGAGAAGGTTCTGGGGGAGATGTGAGCCCAGACCAGTACATTAATATTCTTAACCTCCGGGTACAGAGTCTGGGCCAGGAGTAAACATGTTTACAACCAGACTCTTTTCCTTCAAAGAGAGCTGTTGTGTTTTTCCCGAGCTCCTTGGGCAAGTGATTAGGCTGCAGGCAAAAGCCTTCACATGTCAATCCTTCCAGGTAGACTATTTATTTATTTATTTATTTATTTGATCGACTGTATATCTTCACAGAATAAAATGTTGCAATTCCAGAACTCCATACGTTTCAATGACCAGTAGCACGGTAGGCTTTGTTACATCATCATCATCAATATAATGTTCAGTTCTCAAGATGTGTACTTGTGAGTGACATCACAAGAGAAAAATAAATAAAAAAAAAAAACATGATATACTGTATATTATGAGTGATGTGTCCATTTATGAGTGATGTGTCCACACCCTGGCTAGCCAAAAGAAGCCCACTTCAAGAGGTCCATGTATTTGAACACAATTACTGCCAGTGTGTTTCTGCCGAGGTCTGTCACAATACTCCTCTCTCGCGTGAACACGGCTCAGGATGAGTGCCCGTCTGTCATGTGACCACAAGGTGCTTCAGGTCGCTTTCACATATAGTTCTGGTGGACTCGGTGCGGTTCTGGTGGTGAAGTTGCAACATTGTTGCATTCTTCATTTGGTTCGTCTGCGTTCACATAGAAATTTGTCAGGCGCACCGAACTTTCTGAACAATGTCACGCGGTCGAAAAGGGTGCTCGTCTATTGGACAATAGAGAGTGGAACTTTGTGTGTGTGGCTGCGAGCCCGCGTGTGCGCGCGCGCGCATGTGTGTGTCTGTGTGTGTGGACTGCGAGCCCTGTCTGACTCCAGATCAGCGGAGGCAGAGTTTTTTATTTTGACGTGACATTGATCCATTGTTCTATTGAAGCCCATTACCACCATCCTCTCGCTAAACAACTTGTACACCGCATTGTTTTTATGAGTGCCCACAAGTAGCTGTTTTATTTGGTCTTCTGCCCATATGTGTACAGTGTGCTTGTTTTGCAGTGAATGCCGAGCGCCTCGGTAATAATATAATAAGCCGCGTTTTTTCTTCCTTCTACCCAAGATGCACAATTAGATATATAGATATTAGTGCTGTCAAACGATTAAAATATTTAACTCGATTAATCGCATGATTGTCCATAGTTAACTCGCGATTAATCGCAAATGAATCGCATTTTTATTTTTTTATTTTTTTTTACCTAAAAACATCTTTTTCAAGTTCCAAGTTTTAATACTCTTATCAACATGCGAGTCAACAAATGCTTGCTTTGTGCAGCCATTTAACACAAAGGGATGACCCTCATGCATTGCAAATTTGCATCAAATTCAAAACAGAGTGATGCACAAAATAACTTAAAAGAAAATAATAATTTAAAACAATGAATAAAGTGTGCATGAAATAATAGGGGAAAGAAAACGTTAGGAACTTGTTACATTCACACACACAGGGCTGATTAATCACACACCCCCCTCTCTCCCTCACACACACACTCTCCCAGCTCTTTTTCTCTTTTGCCCCTTCCTCATCTCTCTCACCCCCCTCTCTCTCTATATCTCACACACACACACACACACACACACACACACACACACACACACACACACACACACACACACACACACACACACACACACACACACACACACACACACACACACACACACACACACACACACACACACACACACACACACACACACACACACACACACACACACACACACACACACACACACACACACACTTCAGAAACAAACATAGTATCAATGAGAGCATCAATAATACACCTGAGTGAAGTCTAGTAATTTTTTTTTTTTTTTTTTTTTAGTTAATCTTGAGTTAAAAAAATTAGTGGCATTAATAGAATCGGGAGTTAACGCGATATTAACGCGATATATTTGACAGCCTTAATAGATATATAGATATATAGATAGATAGAGAGATAGATGCAGTGTGCTTGTTTTGCAGTGAATGCCGCGCGCAGTGGTAATAATAAGCACTTCCTATATTTGGTCCGCGTTTGGTCCGATGAAGTGAACCGAGACCTATGTTTTTGGTCGGACCAGAGTTTGTGTGTTTGGTCCACGGACCGAGTTCGACGCGCATTCACACAAACCCGAAAAACCGGACCAAACAGCCCCTGTGTGAAAGCGACATGAGACTACAGACGCATTTTGTGTACAAGTGCACACACACAGTCTCTGACACACACACACACACACACACTTTTGTACAGGCACACACACACACACATGCACGCACGCACGCACGCACGCACACACACACACACACACACACACAGAATGGCAGGGGGGGATTTTGAGATTCAAGTGTTATTTGCAGGGGAAAAACTTGGATAGTCTCTGAGATTAAAGTCAGAAATGTATGTGAAAAGCTTGCTTAGGATCCGTAGGTCTGATGTGTCACGAGTTGATGAGCTCACAAACTAATTATACAACTAATTAACCCCACGTTGGATGGGTCAGCATGGCCACATGCTATCCTTCCTCTGACAGTTGGGTTGAAGTGGTTACCATTGAGATTAGAGATCAGAGCTCAGGACCTCACTTTGTTCCACGATTGGCGGCCAATAACAAGTATAATTATGCAAATTCACCATTGTCAACTGAGGTACGGCTCGCCTTAAAGAATTTAAATGTTGATCCAAGACTCCTTCCCACCTGTTTACTCATAACGGATAATAACCTCTCTCAACAGAAATAACCAAAACATCCAGGTGGGTTTCAAACCGCCATTGGTCTGGTCCTCGTCGGAGGCAGAGGCAGGCTGAGGCACCATCTGGCTGCGACGTCGAGGCATTTTATACTTTTGGAATCAATCAGATCAGTGTTGAGTAAACAGTGCAGCTCTCACACAGCATCTGTTCAGCAGGAGTCCAGTCTCTCCTTCTGGGCCAGATTAGGAAGAACAAAACAG
>NW_028172898.1:20538-60859 GCF_963971535.1 Notolepis coatsorum | reverse complement strand
AGTACGGATCGAATCAAGTCAAGTCATTTATTTATATAGCATGTTTAAAAACTCAAGAGCCAACCAAAGTGCTGTACAATCAAAGCGTAAGACCAATGTCATAATATAAAATACACAAATAGAAAAATAGAAAAAGGCACAACAGGACAAGACAGTACATTCAGAGAATAGGACAACGGTAGACCAACAAGCGGATAGGGAAGCACAAAGTACAGTATAGCACACAGGGGACAGAGGAGCACAAAGTACAGTATAGCACACAGGGGACAGAGGAGCACAAAGTACAGTATAGCACACAGGGGACAGAGGAGCACAAAGTACAGTATAGCACACAGGGGACAGAGGAGCACAAAGTACAGTATAGCACACAGGGGACAGAGGAGCACAAAGTACAGTATAGCACACAGGGGACAGAGGAGCACAAAGTACCAGTATAGCACACAGGGGACAGAGGAGCACAAAGTACAGTATAGCACACAGGGGACAGAGGAGCACAAAGTACAGTATAGCACACAGGGGACAGAGGAGCACAAAGTACAGTATAGCACACAGAGGGACAGAGGAGCACAAAGTCTACAGTATAGCACACAGGGGACAGAGGAGCACAAAGTACAGTATATCACACAGGGGACAGAGGAGCACAAAGTACAGTATAGCACACAGGGGACAGAGAGCACAAAGTTACAGTATATCACACAGGGGGACAGAGGAGCACAAAGTACAGTATAGCACACAGGGGACAGAGGAGCACAAGAAGAGATACAAGGGGGAGGGGGGCAGGATAAAATTGAATGTGTGTGTGTGTGTGTGTGCTGTGTGTGTGTGTGTGTGTGTGTGTGTGTGTGTGTGTGTGTGTGTGTGTGTGTGTGTGTGTGTGTGTGTGTGTGTGTGTGTGTGTCGTGTGTGTGTGTGTGTTGTGTGTGTGTGTGTGTGTGTGTGTGTGTGTGTGTGTGTGTGTGTTGCCTCACCCTCTCAGGAAGGTCCTGGATGCTCAGCAGGTCGCTCCCCAGTCCCAGACAGAAGGTACGAGCCGCCCCCCAGGACTTTGCGTCAGTTGAGAAACAAGTAACATCTGTCCTCATATGGTCTCCAGCCTTGATCACACTGGCTATAGGCTGATGACACGATATGACACAACACAATATGACACAATATAACACAACACAACTAGGGCTGACCTTCGATAATTTTTTTTGGAATTCAAAGCTTCGGGGCCGAGATTCGATTTTTATTCGAAGCTTCGAGATTTAAAAATTGAATTAGCTGTCATTCAAAGTGACAGCTAAAAAACAAATTGAAAGCTCTGTAGAGGAGCTCATTGAGCATTTCACTTGTCTCCTACACAGGTTTAAGAAACATGCGTTCAACATCAAGCAGCAGTTCTCATTCTCCAGAGAGCTAAAGAGAAGTCTGTCCTCACATGAATGCATTATACATGTGGATTTCTCAGAAAACTACTCATGTAAGCAGGGCCGCCTCAGGGGGTGTGCGAGCAGTGCGGTCGCACAGGGCCTCGCGGGAAGGGGGGCCTTGCAAAAAAAAAAAAAAAAAAAAAAAAAAAAAAAAAATTATTAATTTTTTTTTTTATTATTTTCTTATTATTTTTTTATTTTTTGCGAGGCCCCCCTTCCCGCGAGGCCCTTTTTCATCACAGACCTAAAATCTAGTTTTGCTTATATGCTTATATATTTCACATTAGACACGTTTGTAGAATGTGTCTGACTTGTTCCTGGGTCTGCAGTCCTGCAGCTGCAGACATACTCACTATTGGAGCTCAGCCTCTGGGGTTCTGCAGCAGCATTGGTTTCAACGAAGGGAGTGGTTTTACTTACATCATGTGTAGACAGACAGTGTAGTACGCCGCAGCGTGAGTCGGCTGCGTTTGACATTTTCGCGCGTGCAGCTTTTGACTATGCTTAGTTATGCCCAATAGCCAAGACGAAGAAAGAGGTCGGTCATTATCAGTCGGTCGGTCACCAAGGATTCAAGGAACGTTGACGAAAGGCCTCTCGCTAGCGGGACAAATGGCCGGAGCCTTCATGGTATAGCCATGTCGGCTAGTAGCTAGCTTAGCTAAATGCTAACTAGCGTTAGCTAACCTGGCGAGGCGAGTGGATGTCTTTTCAAAAGAAGGAGAAGAGAACTTGTGAGCAGATAAATCTGTTAGGCAGCAATACGCCGAAATTACACCGTGGGGCCAAGAAAGTCTCCTTCCACGACGTTGATACTGCGTTATGGTGAGTCAACTTATGATTATATACCCGCCGTGGATCTGAGTCACCTGACCCTATCTCTCTTTCTATCTCTGGAGCCAAACTGGTCGACTAGCTTGTCTAGCTAATACTACTAGTAGCTAACTGTGTGAGCTAACTGTTAGCCAGTTAGCTGTTTAGCGTCAGCTGGGAACGTTCGTTTGATGCTATCAGTTAGCCTTGAGAATAGCAGGCCCTTTGACAGAAGATGTAGTCGGGCCTGCACCATGACAAGGCTCTGGCCATAGCTTCTTTTTGTCCCGCCAGCGAGAGGCCTTTCGTCAACGTGGAGACCGCGGCCTTTCGCCCTGCGTTCATCGTGCAGGTAACTTGGATTAATGAAAATGTCATGATGACATTACCCCACTCTTCCTTCTCTTCCCCTCCCGAATGTTTTGTTAATAACGATGTTTTTTTCCAGGCAAAACATATGCTACTTCACAACATTTGGAGATACGACATGTGCTGTGTGTGAATGGTCGTTTGTGTAGCTTGGGTAGCGTTGGGCCGTTGGCCAAAGCTGTGTGTCACGTGGCCTGGTGTCACAGTACCTGGCTAGCCTATTTAGCTGATGTCGGCCATTGGCTCCTTGCTGCTTTGGTTTCTCTGTTGACCCTCTTCTTGTTGGATTTAAGTGTTGATCTTTGTCCTTTTGAATCTCTCATACATGCTATAGTCTCTCTCTAACACACACACACACATGACAAACACACATGTTCTCTCTCTCTCTCTCTCTCTCTCTCTTTCTAACACACACAGTCTGCCTATGGCGGCCTTTCTCGATGGCTAGGCTGTGCTCAAGGATCTTCAGTCACAGTGCTCAGGTATTCTGCCACTGTGTACTCTCTGTTTAGGGCCAAATAGCATTTCAATTTCTTTCCAATGTGTCTCTCTCTCTCTCTCTCTCTGTACACTGTATATTGACTGTAGAACGGGAGCTCTCTCTCGCTCTCTCTTTTGCTATATGTTGACTGTATCATGCCCCGCCTCGGGCAGCGCTATTATTTAAGAATATGTTGACTGTATAAAAAAAGAAAAAAAAAAAAAAAAATATATATATATATATATATATATATATATATATTTTTTTTTTTTTTTACCTTGGGGGGGGGGGGGGGGGGGGGGGGGGGGGCTCGCGTTAAATCTCGCACAGGGCCTCGCATTTCTCCCAGGCGGCCCTGCATGCAAGTACAGTGCTGAGATCCAGGCTGTGCATTTCGGTGCCTCGCACCAACAGGCATCAATGCACACAGGTGTGTTGTATGTTGGTGAAGATGCACGCCCTCTCTGCTTCTGCACCATCTCAGAATGCGAGCAAAAAGGTCCCCCTGCGATCTGGCAACACCTTGAGCCAGTACTGGACTACGTACAAGCCAATCATCCACCTGTGTCTGGTCCACTTCTTCAGCGACGGTCCTTGTACTCAATACAGGCAGAAGGGTAATTTCTTCCTGTTCAGTACTGAATTGAGTAAGAGGGGCTTTGAGAGTGGCACATGGAATTTTTTTTAAGCAAGCCACGGAAAGGGAGCGCCTGATGGTGTTGGGGGAGTATTAAAAAGACTGGCAGATCAACTTGTGAGTACAGGGCGTGACATTCCTGATGCCGCCACACTTTACCGAGCACTACTTACAACTGGCACGACAGTGAAGCTCTTTTATGTGGAAACTGAGAACATTGTGGATGCTTATCGTAACATGCCAGCAAATATCCCATTAGTCCCAGGGACAATGCGAATACACCAAGTGGTCACCAACAGGAAAGGCCACTTGATCACCAGGGATGTCAGCTGTCTGTGTGCCACATTGAAGAACCTGTCATGTACATGTTTCAACACTAACCACTTCATCTTTGCTCCACTGATAATGGGCCCCCAAATGATCAAGGCAACCCAAGCCTCAATCACCCCAGCCATACCTCAGTCAACCACAAGCACCCCAGCCATACCTCAGCCAACCACAAGCACCCCAGCCATACCTCAGCCAACCACAAGCACACCAGCCATACCTCAGCCAACCACACAAGCACAAGCACAAAAGTCAGCAGAACAGCTGACTGAAGAACTTCAAGGACCCCAGGAGATCGATTGGAGTAGTGATGGGACAATTGGTCAATGGTGTGTCCTTACATATGACCAGGAGCTGTACACTGGAATCATTGTGGCAACAGGTGAAGGATATGCCCAAGTGAAGTGCATGCGCCATATTGGCCAGAATAGATATTTCTGGCCATCCCGCGAGGACTGTATCTGGTACATGTTTGATGACATTTTAAGGTTGATTCCTTCTCCTGTCAATGTGACAGCACGACATGTAGAGATCCGGAAAGACATCTGGTCAAAACTTGTTGGGTAGGCAAACTAATGGTGCATTAGGTGATTGTTTGTTCTGCAATTCTAGGGAGGGGGGTTTAGATGTTTGAAAAGATGTTAGATGTTTGAAACATTGTTCCACTGCTGTTTGTTGCCAAGGTTGAATTTCCGCTGTCAACCGAGGTTCACATGTTGATAGGGTACCTGAGATGGCGTTTTTCCCCCTCCTATTCCTGATTGTTTTTTGTTTTGTTTTTGAATAAAACAATTGATTGAATTTGATTACATCTGCAGTATCATAATTATTTTCATCATCTTCTACATTAAAACCTCATATCTGTCAACAAAGTACTCTGATATGTCATGTTGAATTGAATTGAATTGAATTGAAAACTTTATTAACAGATTGCAGAATGGGTACAGTACAGTACAGCTCAATACATACAATTGTTAAGGGGATGCAGACCAGAGAAAGACTTTCGTCTTGTTTACATCAGGGTCCCCCATTTTCAATTCATCATAACATATGACATACATGACATACAGATAGACAGTACTACTGCTACATCTATACATTTATGACATACCAGACTTGCAAATACAGTACTGTTTGAGATATAAAAAGAGTCCAGAAAAGAGAGTATATACATTTGACGTAGAAACTGTACATTGGAGGAGGTTGGGTAGGTGGGGGGGGGGCATACACTGTACAACTGTACAAACATGTTGAATTAAAGGCTTATGACTGTGTCATAACTATCTCCATAAGATCTTCTTAAATAACTCCATTACACCCACAATTGTAACTTAAACAAGCAGTATAACCATTTCGGTAACTGTGTCAATCCTGTTACTGAGGTGTCAGCCCTGTTAATTGTACAATATTCTGATGTAATTTAAGAAAATAAAATAAAAAAGTTAAAAAAAATTATTTTATATGTTAAGTAATAGAAACCAGTGGCTCCCTTAAAGAAATTGGGATATTATTATTTTGTTTTCATAACTTTTTCTTAAATCAAAGATGCTGTGAAAGGGTCCATTGTGAATTGGCATATTTATTCATGGGAAAAAAAGTTAACTCATCAATATTCTAACTCTACAAACACACTATTGTAACAAGGGGCTTTTATCTTTGATATGATATCATAATTATTCTAAATATGTATTTATAACCTTTTCAAACAGTAATTGATATGTAGTAACAGGGCTGACGAAAAACAAATATGCATGTTGTTTAAATGTGATTTTTCTTTAAAATATAATAGCCTGAGATGACACGGTACATTTTTCTGAGAGATAAGAATCCACTTAATAAAAAAAAGTATCCAAAACTTTTAAAACAATACTTTTCAAATCAAACATTAAAAAGTGAAAATGGCAAGCTTCCGTAGAATGACCTGGACTCCATGCAACACTAACTCGTCCATTCTACACTCACTGCACACAACATCCACATGCACACACTTTAAACATTCACCTTTAACGTTCACTTTAGACACGTTAAACACTTTTTAACACAACACCACATTTGATCTATTTATTACTAAAAGATTTACTACTTCTCTACCTCATGTTTTGCGTTCTGCATTTTGCATTTTTTCTTTTGTATATTGTATATTTTGTAGTGTTTGGGCTTTCTTTATTTTTTCTTCATGAAGCACAATCTCAGGAGGGTCATACAGAACCAGTCATTTCACTATAATGTACATGTACCTTATACTGTATGTGGCAAATAAAACAAAACACATACATCTATAATAGTGTCAGGTGTGCATGTTATTGTCCTCTACCTTGAGGTTGGTTTTGGGCAGTGAAGAACAGTCCACACAGCACAACCAGCACAAACAGGATCCAACCGCAGTGACCTCGTCCTTGTGACATCACAGCTGTACAGTAAGTTAACCTTCAATCAAAACCAAAAGAAAACATCAATAACAATATACACTTTAATTAACACCTAAAACAATATCATCGCCGTAAATGTAGATATATGTATGTATGTATGTATGTATGTATGTATGTATGTATGTATGTATGTATGTATGTATGTATGTATGTATGTATGTATGTATGTATGTATGTATGTATGTATGTATGTATGTATGTATGTATGTATGTATGTATGTATGTATGTTGTTTTTGCTTTTATCAATCTGTTGTGATAGTTATGTGTGTTTTAAAATTAAATTAAAATCAATCAATCAAACCTGCAGGCAGAAGATCCTCAACAGTGGTCTGAACAGCGCCAGGTCCTTCTGTCGAATCAGTCTGTGTTGCATGTAGTTTCATTTCTCGTGAAACCAGACCGTCATTCCAAACCAATGAGCGTTCCTTCTCCCTCTTCCTGTGCAGGTATTTCGAGACAGGTAGCAGAACCGGTCAGGTCGAGTTTGTTTGAAATGGTCCAAATCAAAAGTGACATACCTTACTTTTGTCGCAGGTTCACGTTGCCAATAGACAAACGAGCCAATCATCTTTCTAAACAAAGCCATGTGATCACGCAGATCAGCCTCTTATTGGACATCACAAAGCCATGTGATCACGACGCAGATCAGCCTCTTATTGGACATCACAAAGCCATGTGATCACGCAGATCAGCCTCTTATTGGACATCATTTTTTTTTTTAATCCCATACCTGCCAACATTGTGCTGTGAAAAAGGGGCTTCAAAATACTTTCATTTCTGTTCCTTTCGCCTGAGGCTGGCTGTGCACAGGCACTGAGGAGATGTACGTTCACTCTGGGTTGCCAGGATCTGCAGGAATAATAAGCGTAGTGTATGAAGCGGATACAATGGTTTCTCAATGTAATCTGGCAACACATATCCCCATACAAAACCAGGTTTCTTCAGGTTACAACTTAATTAAAAACCTCTTTGGTAGGGCGGCCGGGTAGCGCAGCGGACTAAGCGTCTGTCTACCACCGCAGAGACAGTGGGATCGAATCCAGCTGCGGTACTTCCGGCTTGGTCGGCCGTCCATACCGACACAATTGGCAGTGTCAGCGGGTGGGAAAGCCGGTGGGGTGGGTCCTGGTCATTGTAAACAGCGACTCCTACAGTTCGGTCGGGGCGCCTGCACACACAGCGAGGGAAGGATCTGGGGGAGGTAGTGTGATCCTTCCACACGTTAAACTCTCCCAGTGAGAGTCCGCGCTGCCAGGTGAAAAGAAGTGGTGGGCTGGCTACACGCTACACATGTGTCAAGTCACTTCAAGAGTTTTTATTTGTAACGGCATACAAGCATACAGTGAAATGCGGGTGGTCATGCCCGCAGCACATGTGTCAGAGGAAGCATGTGATAGTCTCCGCCCTCCCAGGCCGACGGTAGGGGGTAGAGTGCGCAACGACCAGGAAGGGGATTGGGAATTGGCATAACGACTAACATTGGGATGGGAGAAAAATGGAAAAAGGAGGGGGAAAAGAGATAATACAAAAAAAAAACTCTTTGGTAAACGAGAGATGGAAAACTGCATGGAATTAGCATAAAGTGGGCATGTATGTAAAGGGGAGACTCGTGGGTACCCATAGAACCCATCTTCATTCAGATATGTTGAGGTCAGAGGTCAAGGGACCCCTTTGAATATAGCCGTGGCAGTTTTTCTCCAACATTTTGTCTAACTTTGGATTGATTGAGCAGAATGGGTACAATACAATACAGTACAATACAATACAAACAACTTCTAAGAGGATACAGGCCAGAAAAAGACTTTCGTATTGTTTACATCAGGTAAACGTTAGTTAGCGGCTAACGTTAGTTAGTGGCTAATGTGAGTTACTCTGTCTCTGGGTGTGTGTGTGTGTGTGTGTGTGCGTGCGTGTATGTGCATATTCTTTTGCGCATCCCCTGAACCGAACAATACACACATGCCCCTTCCTGATGAGCATGACGTGGTTGGTACTAATGGATACTTTAGGTTGTCTAGTTTCATAATTGCAAAAACGGTCTCATCAGAAAACATAAATAAAGTTATAATCGACCACAGGAAAAAAGGTACATAATGTACGTTATGTTACAGCCATAGGTAAGATATTTACTTATTGTTCAAGTAATATATTTACAGTTCGTATCGGCGAAAGTCCAAAACAAGCAGTGCGACCGGGAGTCAAACCAACAATGATTGTGGATGCGAGTGTGCTGCTCACCACTAGACTAAGCCAACCTCCACATGAATTTAAATGAGTTGTTCTGGTGCCGCCGGGTCAGTTCAGTCAAATAATGTGTGTACCACTCCCCCTCCCTCATCTCTCTCTCTCTCTCTACTTGATTGATTGATTGATTGACAACTTTATTAACAGATTGCAGAATGGGTACAGTACAGTACAGCTCAAAACATACAATTGTTAAGGGGATGCAGACCAGAGGAAGACTTTCGTCTTGTTTACATCAGGGTCCCCCATTTTCAATTCATCATAACATACACGACATACAGATAGACAGTACTGCTACATCTATACATTTATGACATACCAGATTTACAAAAATAGTCTAGAAAAGAGAGTATATACATTTGACGTAGAAACTGTGGAGGAGGTTGTGTAGGTGGGGTGGGGGGGGGGGGGGGGGGTTGGGTGGGTGGGTGGCGGGGGGACCGTACATTAGAGGTGGTTGGGTGGGTGTGGTGGGGGTTGGGTAGGAGGGGTGGGTGGGGGACACTGTACAACTGTACAAGCAAAACTGTACATTGTAATATTGACAAAACCATACTTGGTCATTTACTGTACATTGGAGGGGTTGGGTTAGGACATTTACAGGGGCCAGTTTCGAATTGGAGTCTCGAATTGGGTGGGGCGTTCCACATTGATGTGGCATAATTGCGAAATGTGTTTAGTCCCTTGTTTGAGCCGAATCTGGGTTTAACATGATTTGTGGAGCTTCCTCTGGTGTTGTGGTCGTGGTATTTACTGAAATTTGGGAAGTATTTTTACATGTACATGGTTACCTTGGTTGTGTAGTGTATCTTGTAGACCAGGCCCATTGCAAGTTGCTGTACTCTGTCGTCTACTCTAAGCCATCCTAGGTTGTCAAAGTGGGCAGGGGTGAGGTGGGTTCTAGGAGTAAGGTCAAGCAGTAATCTGACCAGTTTGTTTTGAGATGTTTGTAATTTTGTAACTGCATCTCTCTCTTGCTCTCTCTCCTTCATCTCTCTCTCCCCTCCCTCATATCTCTCTCTGTCCTTCATCTCTCTCTTGCTCTCTCTCCTTCATCTCTCTCTCTCTACTTCATCTCTCTTTTGCTCTCTCTACTTTATCTCTCTCTCTACTTGATCTCTCTCTTGCTCTCTCTCCCCCTCCCTCCTCTCTCACTCTCTCCTTCATCTCACTCTCTCTACTTCATCTCTATCTTGCTCTCTCTCCTTCATCTCTCTCTCTACTTCATATCTCTCTTGCTCCCTCTCCTTCATCTCTCTCTCTACTTCATCTCTCTCTTGCTCTCTCTCCTTTATCTCTCTCTACTTGATCTCTCTCTTGCTCTCTCTCCCACTCCCTCATATATCTGCTTCATATCTCTCTCTCCCCCTCCCTCATCTCTCTCTCCTTCATCTCTCTCTCTACGTCATCTCTCTTGCTCTCTATCTCTCCTTCATCTCTCTCTCTTATCTCTCCTTCATCTCTCTCTTGCTCTCCCTCCCTCATCTCTTTCTCTCTCCCTCCCTCATCTCTCTCTCTACTTCATCTCTCTCTTGCTCTCTCTCCCACTCCCTCATATCTCTGCTTCATCTCTCTCTCTCCCCCCCCATCATCTCTCTCCTTAATCTCTCTCTACTTCATCTCTTTTGCTCTCTCTCTCCTTCATAGCTCTCTTCTCTCTCTCCCCCTCCCTCATCACTCTCTTGCTCTCTCCCCCTCCCCCACCTCTCTCTCTCTTCTCTCTCTACTTCATATCTCTCTTGCTCTCTCTCCCCCCCTCCCTCATCTATTTCTCTCTCTATCTCGCTCCCTCCCTCATCTCTTTATCTCTCTCTCCCCCTCCTCATCTCTCTCTCTCCCTCCCTCATCTCTCTCTATCTCTCCCCCTCCCTCATCTCTCTCTCTTCCCCTCCTCATCTCTCTCTCCTCATCTCTCTCCCTACCTCATCTCTCTCCCTCCCTCATCTCTCTCTCTCCCCCTCCCTCATCTCTCTCTCCCTCCCTCATCTCTCTCTCGCCCTCCCTCATCTCTCTCTCTATCTCTCTCTCTCCCTTCATTAATGGCAGACTCTGCCACCAGTGTGTCTCACAGCATGGGGCTGATGGTCAAGCAGGAGATCTAGTCAGGTGCCCCTCCTGCTCTCCTTCCTCCCCCTCCTCCTCCTCCTCCTCCTCCTCCTCCTCCTCCTCCTCCTCCTCCCCTCATCCTCCTCCTCCTCCTCCTCCTCCTCCTCCTCCTGCTCTCCTTCCTCCTCCTCCTCCTCCTCCTCCTCCTCCCCCTCGTCCTCCCTCCTCCTCCTCCTCCTCCTCCTCCTCCTCCCCCTCCTCCCCTCCTCCTCCTCCTCCTCACCCTCGTCCTCGTCCTCCTCCTCCTTCCTCCTCCTCCTCCTCCTCCTCCCTCTTCCTCCTCCTCCTCCTCCTCCTCCTCCCCCTCCTCCTCCTCCTCCTCCTCCTCCTCCTCCTCCTCCTCCCCCTCCCCCTCCTCCTCCTCCTCCCCCTCCTCCTCCTCCTCCTCCTCCCCCTCCTCCTCCTCCTCCCCCTCCTCCTCCTCCTCCTCCTCCTCCTCCTCCTCCTCCTCCTCCTCCTCCTCCTCCTCCCCTCCTCCCCTCCTCCTCCTCCTCCTCACCCTCGTCCTCGTCCTCCTTCCTCCCTCCTCCTCCTCCTCCTCCATCTCCTCCTCCTCCTCCCCCTCCTCCTCCTCCTCCTCCTCCCCCTCCTCCCCCTCCTCCCCTCCTCCTCCTCCTCCTCCTCCCCCTCCTCCTCCTCCTCCCCCTCCTCCCCCTCCTCCTCCCCCTCCTCCCCCTCCTCCTCATCCTCCCCCTCCTCCTCCTCCCCCTCCTACTCCTCCTCCTCCTCCCCCTCCTCCTCCCCTCCTCCTCCTCCTCCTCCTCCTCCCCCTCCTCCTCCTCCTCCTCCTCCTCCTCCTCCTCCTCCTCCCCCTCCTCCTCCTCCTCCCCCTCCCCCTCCTCCTCCTCCTCCTCCTCCTCCTCCTCTCCCTGTCCTGCCGCGCCGCCCCACACTCATTCTACCTACCGCATGCTGCTAAGTGTACCTCTTAATCTGCTTACAGTTTTCTGCTAAGCAGCAGACATTTTCACAAGGAATCTATTTACCTGCAGCTCTGTGACTAAAGTGCCGCTGTGGGTTCCTCTTGTTTCATTATCACCTGCTCGTGAATTAGCCGGCCGGCCTCCACCACACACCGACTTGTAAAATGAAACCATAAACTGTGACTTCAGTGTCCTCCGTGTTTACGACGTCCATCATCGGTGTTGTTCATTTGCGCATGCGGGCCATGTCCAGGAGCGTGACCGGTTCACACTGGAATCTGATATCGGCCACATTTTAAAGATAATGTGAACAGCCAAACAAAATAATTCTGAGCTGAGCATTGAATCAGCGTGCATTGCAGTGTGAACAAAGCCTAATATCTCTATCCACAGGCACATGAATGCTTTTCATTGGCTGAGAGACAGGCATAGATTTTGGCATGCACAGCTGCCAAGGACATTTGTCATTTGGATATTGTGCATAGGATTTTGATTATCTGAGCTTTTGTAACAGCATGTAATTCCATGTGTCTCAGCCCATGGGGGTTAAATTAGGATAGAGGGAAACAGACTTGGATCCTCTTCTTGTACCCAGTGAAACTGAGTGGAACACTGTCCTTAGTGCTGATGTTGCCCCTTAAACAATTACACCAGGATAGCTTAGCTTAGCAAAGAGCTACTCAGACGTTAACTTGTTAGCTTTAAATAATTACACCAGGATAGCTTAGCTTAGCAAAGAGCTACTCAGACGTTAACTTGTTAGCTTTAAACAATTACACAAGGATAGCTTAGCTTAGCAAAGAGCTACTCAGACGTTAACTTGTTAGCTTTAAACAATTACACAAGGATAGCTTAGCTTAGCAAAGAGTTACTCAGACGTTAACTTGTTAGCTTTAAATAATTACACCAGGATATCTTAGCTTAGCAAAGAGCTACTCAGATGTTAACTTACTATCTGACTCTTAATAATAAACCCTGTTACGACTGTCTGACTCTTAATAATAAACACTGTTGCGACTGTCTGACTCTTACTAATAAACACTGTTAGGACTATCTGACTCTTACTAATAAACACTGTTAGGACTGTCTGACTTACTAATAACATTTACCAGGGCCAGTTTCTAATTGCAGCCACCCGTAGGTACTCTTTGAGAGCGGTTTTGAAGGAGGGTAGGGATTCACATTATTTTACGGCTGTGGGTAGGGTGTTCCACATTGTACTGTACTACTGCCCCCATCTTGGTTTTCAGGTCCTTGTTGCTCTTGTCACTCTCCTGGGGGAATCCAACAATTATCAAGGAGACGTCCGGGTCAAATGTGCTGAGTTGCGGGGTTCTTTCCTTCACACTCCTCTCGATGTCGGTCATTCTCTGTACCATAACACGCACATTCTGGTCCACGTAGCCCGTCATATCCTTCTTTGTGTCCTTAATCTTCTGCGTTATTTTCGCCTCCAAAGACACATGCATTTCGTCAATCTTGCCATCTATGGACACACGTAGTGTGTCAAATTTGTTTGTCAATCTTGCCATCTATTGATTTATGAAGGGTGTCAATTTGGTCGGTAATCTTGTTCTCCAAAGCAGTCTGCATCTGACACATTTTTTCATCCATGTTTGCTCTGATGTTTGTTTCCAGCTCTTCCAGACTTTTCATGACAGCCGACATGTCTTCCTTCTCCGGATCCATCTCTTTTCTTCTTTGGAGGCATCAGGATATAACTTTTTAAAGTATAACTTCAAAAGCTTTTTTAAAGTAGCCTACAGTATAACCCAAAAAAAATCTTAGAACCATCAAGCTTTTAAGAAGCTCAATTAAAGCGAATGAAACACAGTTTCTCAAACACCAAACAAATGAGGAAATGTGCTTGCCGCCATCTGGGATTCCTTGGATATAATAATAATAATAATAATAATAATAATAATAATAATAATAATAATAATAATAATAATAATAATAATAATAATAATAATAATAATAATAATAATAATAATAATAATAATAATAATAATAATAATAATAATAATAATAATAATAATAATAATAATAATAATAATAATAATAATAATAATAATAATAATAATAATAATAATAATAATAATAATAATAATAATAATAATAATAATAATAATAATAATAATAATAATAATAATAATAATAATAATAATAATAATAATAATAATAATAATAATAATAATAATAATAATAATAATAATAATAATAATAATAATAATAATAATAATAATAATAATAATGATAATGATAATGATAATGATAATGATAATGATAATGATAATGATAATGATAATAATAATAATAATAATAATAATAATAATAATAATAATAATAATAATAATAATAATAATAATAATAATAATAATAATAATAATAATAATAATAATAATAATAATAATAATAATAATAATAATAATAATAATAATAATAATAATAATAATAATAATAATAATAATAATAATAATAATAATAATAATAATAATAATAATAATAATAATAATAATAATAATAATAATAATAATAATAATAATAATAATAATAATAATAATAATAATAATAATAATAATAATAATAATAATAATAATAATAATAATAATAATAATACTAATAATAATAATAATAATAATAATAATAATAATAATACTAATAATAATAATAATAATAATAATAATAATAATAATAATAATAATAATAATAATAATAATAATAATAATAATAATAATAATAATAATAATGCATTTGATTTATATAGCGTTTTCTAGAACCCAAAGACGCTGGAAACTACTGCTACTGCTACTGCTACTACTACTAGGGGTTGGGGGGGGGCACTGTACAACTGTACAAGCAAAACTGTACATTGGAATATTGACAAAACCATGCTAGGTAATTTACTGTACATTGGAGGGGGTTGGGTTAGGACATTTACAAGGGCCAGTTTCGAATTGCAGTCTCCCGTAGGTGTTCTTTGAGAGTGGTTTTGAAAGTGGGTAGTGATTCACATTCCTTTACAGCTTTGGGTAGGGCGTTCCACATTGATGTGGCATAATTGCTAAACGTGTTTAGTCCCTTGTTTGAGCCAAATCTGGGTTTAACATGATTTGTGGAGCTCCCTCTGGTGTTGTGATCGTGGTATTCACTGACCTTTGGGAAGTATTTTGACATGTACATGGGTACCTTGGTCGTGTAGTGTATCTTGTAGACCAGGCCCATTGCAAGTTGCTGTACTCTGTCATCTACTCTAAGCCGTCCTAGGTTGTCAAAGTGGGCAGGGGTGAGGTGGGTTCTAGGAGTAAGGTCAAGCAGTAGTCTGACCAGTTTGTTTTGAGATGTTTGTCATTTTGTTTTTAGCGCCTTTGAGGTGCTTTGGTACCATGAGGTGCAAGCATAGTCGTAGTACCCTTGAATGAGTGCTCCTGCCAGAGTCTTCAGGGTATTCTTGTTTACCAGGGAGGAGATCCGGTACAAGAATTGAGTTTGTTGGTTGACTTTTTTTATTACATTGGATGCCATTTTGTCACAGGAAAGATTAGCCTCTAGGATGGAACCCATGTAGGTAATTTCATCTTTCCTTGTGACAATATTGTCACCCACTGAGAAGCCGTCAGTCTTGCTGAGTTTGTTATTTGAACCGAAGAGAATGGACTCTGTTTTGCCCATGTGTAATGATAGTTTGTTATCAGCGAGCCATATGCAGATTTTGCCTAGTTCCGAGCAGGGCTGAGTCGTCCGCAAACAGGAACAAGTTGCAGTCACAAGCTGACGACTTGTCATTTGCAGTGATGCCACAGATTACTTGTAAAAGTAATCCGATTACTGATTACTGATTACTCCTTTAAAAAGTAATCCAAGTTACTTTACTGATTACTTGATTATCAGAGTAACTTAGTTACTTTGAAAGTAACTAGGTTACGAAGTCGTCGTTCCCCCAACAGTTTTTTTTAAACGCTTTATTGAAAGTGCATAAATAGTTTTTAACTTGTTTCTCTGCACATAACGTAAATTGTTAAACTAGTGCTTCAGCTTCTGTACCATCAAGTATGGTAAAGCAACAGTCTATGATGCTCACAGCATTAGAGCAGCCAGCCAGTGGTTTTACAAAACCAGTGTATCCATTCACATCTAACAAATGCAGGCTGAACTATTCAATTATATCAACTGTAACTATTAAATTGTTTTTATAAATGTCTCTCTATAAACATACAAGCAGTCTCTCTTTAACATGTAAATTAACTGTAAATCTGGCAAATAAGAGCTTTTCTCTCTCTCTCTCTCTCTCTCTCTCTCTCTCACCCCTCTCTCTCTCTCTCTCTCTCTCTCTCACCCCTCTCTCTCTCTCTCTCACCCCTCTCTCTCTCTCTCTCTCTCTCTCACCCCATGCCTCTTTCTCTCCAACCCCACCCAGACAGCCTACATCTCTAATATAATAATAATAATAATAATAATAATAATAATAATAATAATAATAATAATAATAATAATAATAATAATAATAATTATTATTATTATAATATAATCCCTTCTCTCCCTCTCTGTGTGTATGTGTGTGCGCGTGTGCGCGTGTGCGTGTGCTTGTGTGTGTGTGTGTGTGTGTGTGTGTGTGTGTGTGTGTGTGTGTGTGTGTGTGTGTCTCTCTCCCCTCTCTCTGTCACTCGTGTTCTCCCACCTGAAGAACTGTGGGAGAGCATTAGAGCAGCCAGCCAGTGGTTTTACAAAACCAGTGTATCCATTCACATCTAACAAATGCAGGCTGAACTATTCAATTATATCAACTGTAACTATTAAATTGTTTTTATAAATGTCTCTCTAGTCTTCTTGCGGTTTCACTTCGTTTAGACAAGCGTTTTGGGGTGGAATTCTCAGACGAATGCAACGGAGCTCTGCTGTCAGACGATTGGCGCATA
Organism: Notolepis coatsorum; assembly: GCF_963971535.1. NCBI lineage: Eukaryota > Metazoa > Chordata > Actinopteri > Aulopiformes > Paralepididae > Notolepis > Notolepis coatsorum. The sequence continues at coordinate 44,201 of NW_028172898.1, read as the reverse complement.
TGTCACATGACGTGCTGTGAAGACCCGCCCTACTCTGCCTCTGATTCGCAGACTGTGGATGGGGAATGTGATTGGGCCAAAGCAGAGTCACTCACAGACAGAGAGTCCAGTCACGCCGCGAGGACACATTCTTGTGTAACCCTTTCACTGCCACACCACGTCACTCCCAAATAAGAAAAACAGCTCAAAAATGTATTTTTGACTGTCGAAAACGAAATAAAATACTGCATTCCGCATGCATTATGAATTTATGATGAGATAGTAACGAAATAGTAATGCACAGCCACTTGGACAAGTAACTGCAATCAGATTACTGGCTTTTAAAGATTAACGCGTTAGATTACTATTTTCGGGGGAAAGTAATCAGATTACAATAACGCGTTACTTAGTAACGCGTTACCGGCATCACTGGTCATTTGCATAAATTAGGAACAGTAGCGGTCTTAGTATATGCTTCCTTGTAGAACACCACAGCTCACTGGGAGGGGGGGGGGATAGGGTACCGTTTACCTCCACCATCTGTTCCCTCCCCTCAAGGTAGGATTGCATCCAGCTCACTGATCAAAACCAATTGCTTTTAGCTTGTCAATCAGAATGGAGTGATTGACAGTGTCGAAGGCCTTTTAGGTCCAGCATGACCATGCCGCAGTATTGGCCCGCGTCCACCTCTTGTTTGATGTGGTCGTTCAAATAGAGGAGGCATGTGTCAGTGGAGTGGGATGTTCTGAAGCCAGATTGGAATTCGTAGATTCAATTTTTTTTCCGCTAGGTACTTTTCGACCTGTTCATAGACTATTTTTTCCATGACTTTCGAGATGGAGGTAAGAATAGAAACAGGGCAGTAGTTGCCTGGGTCTAATTTGCTGCCCTTTTTGTGCAGAGGGGTCACCCTCGCAATTTTGAAGTCCTTGGGGACGTGTCCCTGTTTTATGGAGAGGTTTATTATGTGTGTGATGACTGGGGTGATGGCGGTTGTCGAGTCTCTGAGGAATTTGGAGGGAATGTTGTCATGGCCAGTGGCCTTGTTAGGTTGGAGGGGGCTCAGTTTTTTGAGTACCTCATCTGTTGTTACCATTTCCAGCTTGAAGTCGTCCTTGCGGACCCCTAGGTTTTTGTAGTAAGCTACTATGTGTTCTACCCCATAATGCCCTGAGTGGGAGGGTAGTTTGTTTACCAGTGTTGTGGCTATGTTTGTGAAGAAAATGTTTAAGTAATTGGCTACATCCAGCTTGTCTGTGATGAGCGTGTTGTCCGTCTTTATGTTTATTTTTGAGAATCTGGTTTTAAGTTTTTTACTGCAGCCTAGTTGATTATTGAGTAATTTCCAAAGTTCACATGGTTTGTTTTTGTTTTCCTCAGTTTTGTCATTGATGAAATTCTTTTTTGTAGTTTTGATCATGGAGTTTACGTCGTTTCTTAGTCTGTTTCTTTCCAGTTTGATTTCAGTCACGTGGGCTTGGAGTTCACTGTTCGTGCTTTTGGTAAGCTTTGACTGACTTTTACGAAACTCAGAGCATTTTTTGTCTCTGGTTTACTACTGCTACTACTACTACTACTACTCGAGTAATTCAAGCGAGTACTCAATCTGGGAAAACATTACTCTGTGTCCATCAGTGGCGTCGTTAGCCCTGGGCTTTCGGGGCTTTAGCCCCGGATGTTTTTCTCCTAGCCCCGGAGTTTAAAACAAATTAAAAGAAATAATAATTGTTTACATTATTATTATTTTTTTTTTACTTTTATTTTTTTTAAGATGTCAGCATCCCCATTGTCTGTGCTGAATGTTTCAAAACACACAATTAGCACAACCACACACACAATGATCAGAACACCTCAAATTAAACACTTGTCAAAACCATACACTAATTTATAAAAACTACATTTTGTTACCATATGAAACACGTTTCATATGACTTCATTCTGTTTGAACCAGTTACACACACTGCTGTGCTTAACCTAAGTTTCAAGTTTCAAGTTTCTTTAATAGTTGTCATACAGAAGTACAGAATACTTTCATACAAAATGCTTCTTACTGTTACGCTCCAGAGACTGTGCTAGACAAGATAGTATCAAATAACATAGTATAGCATGTAATTTAGAAGAAGAAAATGAGGTCACAGTGTTCGGTATAGACATATGTACAATGTTCGATGCAGAATAGACGTAACTGAGTTACCATATAATATACAATACTATGCAGTGTACTAATGTACAGTACTATATAGTGCAAAGCAGAAATGGGATGAGGTACAATTTAGGTACAATTTACAGTAAGGTGTACGAGTTGTAGTGCAATCCTTCATCAATAAATATAAAGTGTGGGGAGTGGGTGCTACAGTGTGTTTGTTTAAAGTGGGTGTGTGCTATAAAGTGTGTGGAGTGGGTGCGCTACAGTGTGTTTGTTTAAAGTGAGTGTGTGCGTGTGGATGTGTGTGCTATGTGCGTTTGGTGGTTGTTGTTGTGTAGTGTTCATTGTTCGTTTAGCAGCCTGATGGCCTGGGGATAGAACCTTCTTCTGAGTCTTTCTGTGCTTGCCTTGAGACTCCGGTATCGCTTGCCTGACTGCAGCAGTTCAAAGAGGCAGTTGTTCGGGTGACTGGAGTCTTTAATGATTCTCTTAGCCTTGCCCTTGCAACGCTTGTTGTAAATGTTCTGGAGGGTGGGGAGCCCCCCTCCAATTGTGCGTTCGGCTGAACGTGTCACTCTTTGTAGTCTGCTTCGGTCTTGTGCAGTGCTATTCCCAAACCAGGAGGTGATGTTGCCAGTCAAGATGCTCTCTATTGTACATGAGTAGAAGTTCTTAAGGATCTTCTGACTGACTTGGAACTTCCTTAGGCGCCTGAGGAAGTAGAGGCGTTGTCGTGCCTTCTTCACAACACTGTCAATGTGTGTGGTCCATGTCAAGTCCTCGGATATGTAGGCTCCGAGGTACTTAAAGCTGTTGACTCTCTCAACCGGTGCCCCGTCGATGCTGAGGGGGCTGTAGTCCTTGACCCCCGACCTCCTGAAGTCCACAATCATCTCCTTTGTTTTGCTGACGTTCAGGGAGAGGCTGTTTTCCTGGCACCATCCCGCCAGGACCTTGACCTCTTCCAGGTAGGCCCTCTCGTCGTTGGCAGAGATCAGGCCCACCACCACTGTGTCGTCAGCAAATTTGATGATTGTATTGCTACTCCGCTGAGCCACACAGTCGTGTGTGTACAGGGAGTAGAGGAGGGGACTCAGAACACAGCCCTGGGGGGCCCCTATGTTGAGGGTGATGGATGAGGAGGTGCAGTTGCCTGCTCTCACCACCTGGGGTCTGCCAGTCAGGAAGTCCAAGACCCACTGGCAGAGGTCATAGTTCAAGCCCAGGTCCCTGAGCTTGGCTATGAGTATGGAGGGGACTATGGTATTGAATATAACTAAAACACATTTAGCAATTCTACTTCTCAGTGATTAGAGTACTGTAAGTGAAGTACACAGAGAATGTGCAAATATACAATAAATTCACCAAAGACCAATGCTGTAGACTGATGAAAATATAATTTATTTATCTCCATATACCCAAATCAATGATGCAGACTGATGAAAATATAAATGTTCTCTCCATATAACCAAATCAGTCAACATTTCAATATGGAGAATCACAACAAAACATGTCCCAGTTTTCATGCTACTATGTGCATAACACTCAGCAAATATCAGACAAACATAAATACTGTATCCAGTACAGGTTAAAATTACAGTAAAACAAAAACAATTTTGAAAAAATTTAAATAGAGTACAGAAAATACTAGACATTATCTCTTTGACTAGCTGGATCTGGAAAGATAATTTTTTGTTGTGATTCTCCATGTTGACATGTTGACTGATTTGGGAAAATGGGAGAAAATGTATATTTTCATCAGTCTGCATCATTGGTTGTCTTGTGTAGTGTTTGGTGAATGTATGGTGAACGTTCTCTGTGTACAGTACTTCACTCTCCTTCCATTTTGGTTGAAGACAGGTGAACTCACCTGCTGCATTTTTATAGTGCTTAAACCTGATTGGTGTATCTACAATTAAGCAATGGTGTGTTTGTGCATCTGATGGCTGTGTTTAACCAATTGGCTCATATGTGTGGTAATTTGACATTCTGTGTCTAATGTAATGAAAGTGTGTTTAGTGTTTTGCAACTCACTGTGTGTATTGTTTTGCAAAAAGTGTGAGGCTGACATTGTGCTTATAAGGGTGCAAATCTGGGCCTATGTTTTTCTCCTTGAGTGTAAGGTTTTGATAATTGTGTAATACTTTTGATTTGAGTGTTTATGCAATTGAAGAAAACTGTAAAGACTAGAGATGAACTGTTTATTTATTTTGTACATAGGCTGTGCATTTGTTTGTTTGTTTATTTGCTTATGTGTATGATTCTTAACTGTGTTTTTATTTTGTTATTGGTGTATATGTGTGTATGTATGTACAGTATATGTGTGTATATATGTATATTTGTACTCCTGTTGGGGCCTCTTGGACCAGATCAATGTTTTATCTGGCTAAATAAAGGTTAAATAAATAAATAACTGATGATTTGGTCCTGTTAACTTTGAATTTTCTATGGGGACTGCCCGGATCCCTCTCATGGACATGGACCTCACTTTGAGAACCTCTAATGATTCTAGTTCTTTAGTAGTATTCATCTCTAATTACTCTAAAATTGCGTATTTCTGTGTTGTGGGCTGAAGCCCCCAATGTTTTCTAACCCTAAAAACGCCCCATCTCTAGTGGTGAATAACACATTCTTCTGTGGTGCCACACACTCAGAACACATATTTATTATTGCTTTGCCAGGATTTAAGTCACTGAGTGACCCAAGGGGGGGGGGGGGTCAAATGTGGAGGACGGCATGGTCATGGGCTCACTGCAAATGCTCAAATGCAGGACACAGAAGATAGATCGATTTTAAAACATTTTAGCACACACCCCACCATGCACAATACCATGGTAATGCAGAAAACCGTGATCATTTTGCTCACTATAATCGTGATGTGAAATGTTCATACCGCATCGTCTCTAGTTGTTGGCCATTTCTTTTTTCAGTTCTATAACTATAACATGGATGTCAGAATCTAGTGTGGACTTGCCTTCTGAGGGTTTCGTGTGGGCCTAGAGTTGGTTATAGTCTTGTGGCTGCAGTGGGAATATGCTCCTTAACATTACTTACCTACTCTTACTAGTTATGGTGCTGGCCAGTATGACTTACTACCATAGTGTCTTTATACCTGTATCACTGTACATATTAATAATACTACAACTCTGTACATACATCTGATTAGCACTATTACTCAGTAGTACTCATTTATATATTTAATCACCTGTGCATTGTATATTACTGTTGCACTTACATACTGTTACATTGTCGTTGTACTGTAAGTGTGCTGTATAATGACAATACATTTGAATCTAATCTAACATACCATTAAGGAAATGTCTGATGAGCTGAATGTAAATGTTCTCCCTTATTATCATGCATAACGTTACGCACTGGGTGCACAAGGACACGTCGTTAGAGACCCGGTGTAATTATTATAATTAGACAATACGTTTGAACTCTTAACGGTTATTGAAAAATAGGTTACAGTCATTATTGCATGACTGCATAATAATGTAATATCTCCTGAGTAACATTATTCTATTATTCTTTAGCCACCTCTCTATATGCAGAAAAAAGAAAACATTGATAGAGACTGATAGAACAGTCATGAGAAAACTCTTGAGACTTGACTCGGACTTGTGACCAAAGTCTTGGGACTTGACTTAACCCTTTCACTGCCGCACTACCAAACGGTTAACCCTTTCACTGTCACACGACACCCGGTTAACCCTTTCACTGCCACACGACAGCCGGTTAACCCTTTCACTGCCACACGACAGCCGGTTAACCCTTTCACTGCCACACGACAGAAGGTTAACCCTTTACCGTCGGCTGTGTGATAGTAAAGGGTTGACTGCCTGTCGTGTGGCAGTGAAAGGGTTACATTTGAAAGAAAAATAAAGACTTCTCTGAATGCCAGTGGGGGATGTAATCACCTGCGCATGGATATACATATTGAACACGTATGAATGAAGGGATTACAGTGTAATCAGTGGCAGATCTTCTTGTTTTACCGCCAAGACGAGACGCGATTAGCAAATTAATTACAAAAACACTGCGTCATCACAGAAGGCACACAAGGAAATCGAATTGACAATATCCACTTAGTCTTAGCGTGTGAACACCGCACTGGCGTGCGCCTGTAAATAGACGCCGCACACGCGTGTCTGGGTACAGACTCTGAGAAATGCATTATTTTTCTCTCGTCGTCTGGGAAATAATATTCCATTATGACGTTGGATAAATAAATAAATTCAATTACTTCACATCCTGTATATGCAGCGAATCACTCTGCATCACTCAGACACGCCGCGGCCACGCCCACTTCAGAGTGATCACGACTGCGGAGGAGGGGGAGGGGCTAACTGAGACACGAGAGAGCCTTATTGACATGAACCCTTTCACTGCGACAATACAGAAGGTTAACCCTTTCACTGCCACGCGACACAGGGTTAACCCTTTCACTGCGACAATACAGAAGGTCAACCATTTCACTGCCACATGACAGCAGGTTAACCCTTTCACTACCGCACTACAGAAGGTTAACCTTTCACTACCGCACTACAGAAGGTTAACCTTTCACTACCACACTACAGACGGTTAACCCTTTCACAACCACACTACAGAAGATTAACCCGTTCACTACCACACTGTAGAAGGTTAGCCTTTTCACTACTTGTAGTGAAAGGGTTAACCGTCTATACAGTGTGGTAGTGAAAGGGTTAAAGGGGGTGGGTGTGGGGTATGATTATCCTCGCGTGGACTGTGCTCTCCGCTCCGGCCCATAGACTACAGCGGCGCGCGACGAAAAATGAGCGGCTCCCGGCTCTCGGGGGGGGGGGGGGCGCGTATTATATATTATATGAAGAAGAAGAGAACAGGAAAGGCTCTAATTTCAACCGGGCCTATTCAGGCGTCAGATTGCACCTGGCGTCGAGCTCTCACACTCCGATGGCCTTTTCAGACCCCGGCGTTCCATCTCAATCAGGGGGGCCTCGATGGCTGCTACCTGCCTCCGTCGTCCTGTGATTACACTTACTTCTATTTAGAGACACACGGCGCCTATAGCAGCCCTCGCTGGCCCGCGTGACTGCAACCATTGAAGGGGGAGGGGGCGAGTTAAGGATGGATAGGACAAGGGTTTTTGAAGTGGAAGTTGTTGACGAGCCGGTGGGGTTTTCGTCAATATTTGTTCACCGACGTCGCGGCTACGACGGAGTACTGGTGTGGTTGAAACCGCCCTAGTGTGGTTGAAACCGGAGACGTTAATCACCACCCACGTGATCAAATCATCTTTCGGTTGATACACGTTTATTGTTAAAACATGGTCATTGAAATACAAGTTCGGTAGAGGACTTTGACGTTCTCTGGCCCGGGAGAATTGGGTCAAGCACCCACTTCTCTCTCTACTGGGGGTCACCTTATTATACGCTCTCTGGGAGGAAAGGGGGCGGGGGAGGGATGAGCGAGTGAGGGGTGAGGGATGAAGGAAGGAGGGTACAGGGGTGGGAGGGAGGTGTTAACCAAAGGCCATGAAAGGACATTCCACAGTAGGCATGGGAAGCTGGGGGGGGGGGGGGTGGGGGTTGTGGGGAGAGGTGAATAATAACAAAAGGTGGTTTGGGTCGAGGAGGTGAGGAAGACGAGAGGTGAGGTGAAACAAAGGGTAGGGTGTGAGGGGGGGAGGAAGAGGAGGAGGATGAGGGAGAGGGAGGGGTGAACAGAGACCTCAGAGAGGAAAACGTCCACACTTTCTACGATGGTTAGAACGATACTGTGTGTGTAGTGAATTCAGGAGGCGGCTGAGGTGGCCAATTATCTTGGTCAGATGGCTGGTTGTTACAATGTATTAGGTCAAATAGGAGAATTGGCTTAGCCCTTTCACTACCACACTACAGAAGGTTAACCCTTTACTATCACACTACAGACGGTTAACGATAGGTTATGTAGATAACCTAGTTATATTAGTATTGGCTAAGCGTCCCGCTCTGAGCCTTACGAGATACTCCTATCTCCTGTGATACCTAATGTATCTCCCACGAACAAAAACACATGCACCCCACCTGTATGGGGCCCCGCCCCTTATGGTGGTACCGCCCATATAACCATGACCCTGGTCATGAAACACCCTTCCTCGCCAAAACCCGTCCCAGGAAAAGATCCCTCAAGAGGGAACTCAGGGCGCGCAGAGCGGGACGCTTAGCCAATACTAATATAACTAGGTTATCTACATAACCTATCGTTATATTTCATATTGCATCGCGTCCCGCTCTGAGCCTTACGAGATAATGGGGAAGAGCGGGCGCGAGACCCGACAGATGTACCCCCTGAGGACCCGTAAGCCCACATCAAGGGGTGCGGGGAGCCCTGTCACCCCATCCTTCCTAACGAAGGGGGGGCGCAGTCAACTCCACCTGAATGCGAACAAGAGGGAGCCAGAACCCCTTGAACACACCGTACAGGCGGAACCACGTGTGACTCAACACACTGCGGCCCATACCCATACACTCCTGCTACCCGACCAAAGGACGGGAAGCAGGAAAGGCCACAGACCCCAGAACCGCCTGGGAGACAGAACCCCCGGTCATGTCCATGAGGAAAAACCTTACAAAGGAGCCCGGGGAGGACCATGAAGCTGCAGCACAGATGGCCTCCACCGAGGCCCCACCCAGGAGAGCGGCAGAGGCAGCCACCCCACGAGTGGAGTGCGCCCTGACGCCCCCAGGGGGATCCTGCCCAGCCAGCGTGTAGCAGAGGGTAACACCCTCGCACAACCAATGGGACAGGCGCTGCTCCGACAGTGCCTTACCAGCACGAGCCCCACCGTAACAGACAAAAAGCTGGTCGGTAACCCTGAAATCCTGAGTACGGCTGAGGTAAATCCCCAAGCACGGACTGGACATGACAGGTGAAGGCCCGCATCTAACTCACCAGTGTGAGGAGGAGGACGAAACGCCTGAACCACAATATCCCGGGAGCGGAAGGAACTCCGGATATTCTTAGGCACGAAAGCAGGATTAGGTCGCAGAGTGACACCGCAATCGGTCCGAAAAGACAGGCACTCTGGACGTACCGAGCACAGAGCTCACCTACGCGTTTAGCGGAAGTGACAGCCAGAAGGAACGCGGTCCTGAAGGACAGCTGTCCCAACGGCGCCCGCTCGAGTGGCTCAAACGGGGCCAAGGACAACCGACCGAGGACCAATTGAAGATCCCAAGTCGGAGCCAAGGAGCGTTGCACCGGCTTAACGCGTCGAGCGCCAAGCAGGAAACGCTTCACAAGAGGGTGGCTGAACAAGACATCCCCTCAAACCCCTCATGATAGGAGGATATAGCTGCTGCATATACCCTCACCGTCGAAGCCGACAGTCTATCAAGGAGAGACTGGAGGTAACTAAGGACAGCATCCAGGGGGCAGGAGACTGAGTCCTGGCCCCCCGCCTTACACCACACTTGGAACATACGTCATCTGCCCGCGTAAGCGCGACAGTGGAGGGAGCATGCGCATTCCAGATGGTAACACCATCAGGATCAAGAACCTGCGCCCCTCAACGTACCCGTCCCAACAACTGACCTAACAGATGTATGGGGAAGAATCCCTGGCGGCACGGCATCGGTCCCAGACCTGCCTGGCCATGTCCAGACGCAATCCTCACCCGTCAGGATGAGGGCCGCCCCGCGACAGTACACCTGCACCCACATTCTCCCTGCCGGGGATGTGGGGAGCCCTTAGGCCGCGCAGATGGAGGGCGCCCATAGCCAGCCGCCCGCCGCCTGGTGCAGACAGGGGGAGCGTACTCCTCCCTGTCTGTCGATACACGACACTGACGTCGTATCGTCCGTCCTGATCAACACCATTTGTGGACCAGAAGGACCGCTTTCAACACCAACACATTGAACGCAGCGCAGACCGGGCAGCATGGTTTGCCAGCTGCCCCCTACTGCGTTGGCCCGACGCATCACCAGCGAGGGAGGCGTCGGTGAAAACGCGACGTGAGACAGCGCCGTAACCGTCCTAGGACGGAACCTCCCGAGCGTGTTGACAACACGCTCTGAGATGGATGCCCATAGCCCTCCAACCGTTGACTGGGAAGAGGAATACTCTACATTCAGTCTACAGCAACCCCAGGCTGGTAGAGACCTGCCTGGTACGAGACCTGACGATCCACCTTGACCGCGAAGGACCAGAACGTCATCAGGGCAGAACACTCCGTAACCCCGGATGACGCAGAGGCCCCAGTGCGGCCTCCACGCACTTGGTGAAGATGCGGGGAGCCAGAGAAAACCGAACGGCAGCCTCTGGTACTCATACGCTAACCCTGCAAAGGAAGCGTAGGTAAGCCCTAGGATGGAAGATCGGGGATGCGCATACGCATCCTACAGGTCTATGGAGGAGAACCAGACCCCCACCTGACAGTGTTCAACAGGTAGGAGACGATCCAAAAAATGCTGAACCTTCCCATGCTGGAGACCCCGACAACAGGGTCTGTACCAAACCTGAAAACGGGTGGGGTTGTGTAAACACAAGTCCCCGCCTCACCATTCTCTCCATCTACCTCGACATATGGTACTGCCGTAGTCATATGTGACGACACTCCCAACGCACCCGCCGTCACGTGGCGCAGGTCCGCCAGGAACTGTAGATAGTTGGCCCGGTCCCCCCCGCTGTGCGAAGACAACCCTGGAATCGTGCGAGGAGCGCGTTCCGTGTCGGAACACCTGACCCTGACACCACCCACGAGGCAATCGCACCCAAGGGGGAACCCCGACAGAAAAGGGCCTGTCTGATACGGGGGGCTTCCGATCAAAAAAGCCCCCCCACTGAACACCCCTCCAGAACATGCTGAAGGAGTTGTTCTGCAGCCGGACATGCAAGGTGTAAGGCCCCCATGGGTTCCTACACACCGTAGCCCTGCAGTGATATCACTACCACCCCAAACCATGTGAGCTGCGACCACTTGCCAATATTCCAGGAGTGGGAGCACCAACATGATACCTGGCCTGGCGAAGGCGAGGCCGGGGAAGCCCGCACTGTGTGCCTCAAAAGGTTTCGAGCCCCCCTGCTGACAACACTTAAGTTGACAGACGTAACACCAGGCTCAACCAACACAGTTCAAGGTGTGGGAGCCGCTTGACAGCACAACATTCTCACGGACAGACCCAGGCTCAGCCATCAACTGGGTGTCAGCCCCTGTCTCCATGAGAAGCGAAGAATGGGGCCGCATACGCTTCAAGAAGGTTCGCGGCCCGCAGCCAAAGGAACACACCCAGAGCCCCGCTTCTGAGGGTAACAGAAAGCGGACTGAGCGGGGAGCGGGCTGCTCGCGGCAAAATGACGACGGAGTGGTTTACCAACACCGAAATCACCCAAAATGGCCGATCCCTCGGCCGCCAAGACTGTCGGCCTCGCGATACCCTGTCGATTCTCCAACCAGGGCACCACTGGCGGGGGAAACATGGCCGCCTGTCGAGGGCCCCGTCATCGCCGCTGACGAGGCCGTGCTCTCTCTTCTTCTGGCTGCGCGGTGTGAGGCGGTGTAGGGCCTAGGACAATACCGCCCGCGCTCCAGCAGAAGACCAAAATCCCCTGCGGAGAGGGGAACCCTGAGCGGTTATAGCTTGCGGCTGGGTCAAAGCTAATAACGTCAACAACCTCGCGCGATGTGTCGACGTCGGCTGGCCCCAAGGCCCCTCCACCAGACACCATTTTTTTTAATAGAAAAAACACCAATTCAAACACAGTTCTAATCGTTGCCAATTCCATACCGTGGCGGTACAAGCCTTAACAGCCCACCAGCCACTCGCCAGGCCGACCCACCCAAGGTGTCGGCCGGGCGGGGCATTGTTTCAATATATCAAAAACAAAGGACTGACGTTAACATGGAGCACCAGTGGTGATTGCAAACAGCACCCTCCACTGTGGTGTGCACCATGAAAAGGTTAAATGAATAAAAGAGCTAAACCACAAAAACTGTAGAATGAGCAAACCCATACACACAAAGTTAAGGGGAGACGGACCAGACCCGTCTTCATTCAAAATATTCACAACAGAACACCAGCCCTAGTTTAGCCCATTTACCAAAAAAGGTAAACAAAGCCCCCCCCCGCACTACTCCCCCAGTATACCGATTGACCGTCAGTATGAATGGTTTGAGAGGAGAGAAAGCTGTAGCAAGACAGACCTTCTCATAGCAGAGTGACAAAACGAAACAATAGCCCCCTACACAGGGCCGCCCCAGGAGATGGGGGGCCTCGCGTCTAAAAACGCACAGGGCCTCACATTTCTCCCCGGCGGCCCTGCCCTTATACTACTGCAGCCTAACGCCAGGCAATGTGGGATCCAAGACAACAATTGCCTGTGCACAGACACGCAACATGTTTATCATGTCGGCTGGACCCATAGCCCCACTACCCGACGCCAACCCAGATGGGAACACCGTTCAACAAACCCCGCCGGAACACAAGGTAAAATACTTGGCTAGGAACCTAGCCACGACCTACCCCGTTGTCAACCTATTTACCCGAAAAAGGTAAATAGAACTCAAAAACCCCACAACAGCTACCGACTGACCTTCATTGATGAACCGGGCAAGAGGCGGGAGAGTGACAACATCTCACGGCGGAGACATTAAAACAGCATAGCAATTAGCAGTAGTAATAGCATGCGGCAGTAGCGATAGCATGTTAGCATAGCTTTAGATGTTTTAGTAGCACGCCCAAGACAGCTTGGAAACCGTTCCCTGCAGAGAACGTTCACCAAACCATCCTGCCCCCGGCGCCAACACACAACATGGTTGTGTTAACAAAACAAACCAGCATTACTAACACTAATACCCATGCCTGAAGACACAGGGCCTACCTGAGTACAAGCTGGCCCGACAGCCAGCCTTGTACAGCTGAACCTCGATGTGCAGTCATCAAACGAGGAACATCACAGGCCCGTCGTGTCGCCGAAAACATGCGTCGAAGATGCCAGGGGCCAGCAACCTCCGGTAAGCTTCCAACATTATTAATCTTCCTTAATCTTTTCATTCCGCTAGCTCGTATGGTGCACGCATCCAATACGCTGGGACGAAAATAGAGGAAGGGTGTTTCATGACCAGGGTCATGGTTATATGGGCGGTACCACCATAAGGGGCGGGGCCCCATACAGGTGGGGTGCATGTGTTTTTGTTCGTGGGAGATACATTAGGTATCACAGGAGATAGGAGTATCTCGTAAGGCTCAGAGCGGGACGCGATGCAATACGAAATATAACCTGTACACTGACGATGGCCTCACGGTGGAGCCATCCCACTTCCAGAAACACCAACAACGTAGCGAATTCAGGCGGCAGCCGAGAATCGAACCTGCGTCGCCCATGTGTCAGGCGACAGCCCGTTAGCTAGTGAGTCTAGGCATCCATGTCTCTAAAATACTATCTAGACAATAGATTAGACACTGTCTAAAGTGATACAGCTCAAAGTGCTTTCCTTACGGTGTAAAGACCACGTTCTTGTTGTGATTGGTGAACAAAGTCCTTAGCGTCCATATACGGGCAACATCCAGGTATGGAAATTAAAGATAAGATTGTAAAGAGAGAAGCTGCAGTACGTTTACGTCGTTTATGTGATTGATTGATTGATTGATTGATTGATTGAAAACTTTATTAACAGATTGCAGAATGGGTACAGTACAGTACAGCTCAATACATACAATTGTTAAGGGGATGCAGACCAGAGAAAGTCTTGTTTACATCAGGGTCCCCCATTTTCAATTCATCGTAACATATATGACATACATGACATACAGATAGACAGTACTGCTACATCTATACATTTATGACATACCAGATTTGCAGTTACAGTACTGTTTGTGATACAAAAAGAGTCCAGAAAAAGAAAAGAGTATATACATTTGACGTAGAAACTGTACATTGGATTGGGTAGGTGGGGGTGGGGGGGGACTGTACATTGGAGGGGGTTGGGTGGGTGGGGGGGGGGTTGGGTAGGAGTGGGGGGGGGGGGGGTTGGGTAGGAGTGGGGGGGGTAGGAGGGGTGGGGGGGGGGACACTGTACAACTGTACAAACAAAACTGTACATTGGATTATTGACAAGACCATACTTGGTAATTTACTGTACATTGGAGAGGGTTGTGTTCGGACATTTACAGGGGCAGGTTTCGAGTTGCAGTCTCCCTTAGGTGTTTTTTGAGAGTGTTTTTGAAAGTGGGAAGTGATTCACATTCCTTTACAGCTTTGGGTAGGGCGTTCCACATTGATGTGGCATAATTGCGAAACGTGTTTAGTCCCTTGTTTGAGCCGAATCTGGGTTTAACATGATTTGTGGAGCTCCCTCTGGTGTTGTGATTGTGGTATTCACTGACCTTTGGGAAGTATTTTGTCATGTACATGGGTACCTTGGTCGTGTAGTGTATCTTGTAGACCAGGCCCATTGCAAGTTGCTGTACTCTGTCGTCTACTCTAAGCCATCCTAGGTTGTCAAAGTGGGCAGGGGTGAGGTGGGTTCTAGGAGTAAGGTCAAGCAGTAGTCTGACCAGTTTGTTTTGAGATGTTTGTAATTTTGTTTTTAGCGCCTTTGAGGTGCTTTGGTACCATGAGGTGCAAGCATAGTCGTAGTACCCTTGAATGAGTGCTCCTGCTAGAGTCTTCAGGGTGTGACTCTTATCTTCAGCATCCAGAGGGACTGCTTCTTCTTCCAGGATGATTGTGGAAAGTTTTCTCAGAGATCATCAGTTGCGAAAACCATAGCAGCAGTGGCATTTATCAAATCAAATCAAATGTATTTGTAAAGCCCAAAATCACAAGGTAATGCCCCCATTACCAATGAGAAACAATAAATCAAGAACAAAAAAACACCATAAAATCCAAATATGCGACACTCCTAGACATTCTCCAATGAAGATGAGGAACAACTCACTAAAAACCTAGCAATATGGGGGGGGGGGGGGGGGGGGGGGGAAAGCACCAGAGAGACACCTCAGATGGGCCGTTCAAAGGGGATCCCCCAACTTGGATGTCGGTGATAACGTAGTTGGTGTGAAGGGCCAGATTAAAGCTGAGAATCTACATTTATTGTTTTATATACCTTGTATATTATTTATATATACACGTTATATCCCTTTAAGCCGGCGTTTGAATCATAGTAATATTCGCTTTCCTTATTGGATAACGCTAGCGGCGCCAGACCGCAAGCCCCCAAAGTCAGGTTCAAAGGCGAATGTCGCAACATGCCCGGAGACAGCGCATTGATTCGAGACGAGAACTGAGGTTCGGCACTAGATAGCCACTTAAGTATATATATGGTGGCAGGTGCGAACAGTAGATGTTCGTTCATCTAGTCATGTAGTGAGAAGCAGTTCGTCTAACAGAGCGTTGAGAACCACGTGCGAAGTGAATAGTAAAAGTGTCAGATTTAATGCAGTAACGTCAAGTTCGACTTAGCTTAATGTGAAGTAAAGAGTCGTTAATTATTGTGTATCGTGCCAACAGCAGTTCGTTCGTGTGCAGCATTACCCAGCAGTTTATTTGTTTATTAGCAGTTCGTTTGTTTAGCTAGTGGACCTTAGCCAGTGCGCGTGGACTAAATACATTGGTACCAGCACACGAGGAGGACTAGTCGGAGAACCTACTGGACATGTGCACAGGAGAACCGACGGCGGCGATTGCAGAACCAGTATTGGTTGGATTATATTGATTGTGGAACGTACTACCTGGAGAAGAGCATCGTTAATCTCCACTGTCGTTTGGATTTAACCACCTTGAGGATCTACATTCGGGCTGGCCTCATGGACCGAGGCTAGCTGGCTATCATCATTGCTATCGTGCAATTGGATTACAGTTATTGCTTTTGATGCTGAGCTTTGGATTACAAGGACTGGCTTCTGTACGTGAATCCCCTTCTTCTTCAATTGATCAGACTGAGTATCCGAACATTCCTCTCTCCTCCAGAGCTTACAACTCTGGGAGGAACCCATTGTCTCCAGCGGTACCAGCGTTGCCCCCTATAATTGCCACCCTACGCCAGGCGGCGTTAGCCTAGTACCCCATCGTAGGAATTATTCTATTCCCACTGACTTATGCTACTGACTGACTTATGCATATTCTTCGCCATACAAGCGCGACCCTAATTCTCATATCTGTACATTCACTGCATAATAATAAATACCCTCAAATGATATTTCTTTGTCAGTGCTGTGTTATTATGAGTGTCTGCCATATTTAGATGTACTGTCTGGCCAGTAATACTAAGTACATAACTAGCAGTGGTTTAATCTATCACAATCTTTAATACAGTCAGGGTTTTGTAACCCCTCAGTTACAGTAGTGTTGCTATGGATGACATTTACATTTACATTACCATTTAGTCATTCAGCTGACGCTTTTATCCAAAGCGACTTCTGTACGACAAGTTATCAGGAAGGGCACAACTCTATCAACTGAGTAACAATGTTCATCATCAAAGTGTTGAGTGTTACATGATGATAGATGGATGGAGAATAAAACTGGTGAATAGTTGATATATATGTATGCATACAATAAAACACATCATGTACATGCAATAGCCACTAAAGGTACATAACATTTTTGAATTTTTTTTTATTCATAACGATGTTCAGAAACACCCCTTCTGTAGATCCACAGCTGCCTCTGTGTTATTCCAGAGCTTGGCTCGGGTTCACAAGGCTTTTGTTGTGCCCACCTTCTGTCCTTTCTTCCAGGTTCTTCCAAGGCAGTTTGTAGTCAGTGTGAGCGAACCCGGGCCAGCTGTCTAGAAGTTAGCGTGGTACAGGTTGGCTCACTGAGCTGCATCTGTTTGGAGGAAGGAACATCAATTCATTCCCACAACTTCCACCGTTTCCTTCATTTTCTCCACAGGTTCCCAGAGTAGGAGTTGAATGTTGAATTTGGAAGGAATACTAGCTACTTCACTTCAGCGTTGTAGTCGAGTCACTCAATCTCGAGTCTGAGTCGAGTCTCGAGTCCCAAAAGCTGTAAAGGAATGTGAATCACTACCCACTTTCAAAAGCACTCTCAAAGAACACCTACGGGAGACTACAATTCGAAACTGGCCCCTGTAAATGTCCTAAACCAGTTGTACAGTAAATGACCAAGTATGGCTTTGTCAGTATTCCAATGTACAGTGTAGGCCTACAGTGTGCCCCCCCCCACCCCCTACCCAACCCCCCCCCCCCCCCCCCCCCCCCCCACCTCCAATGTACAGCACCCCCCCCCCCCCCCAACCCCACCCCACCTACCCAACCTCCTCCTCCAATGTACAGTTTCTACGTCAAATGTATATACACTATTTTCTGGACACTTTTTGTATCACAAACAGTACTGTATTTGTAAATCTGGTATGTCATAAATGTATAGATGTAGCAGTACTGTCTATCTGTATGTCGTGTGTGTCATATATGTTATGATGAATTGAAAATGGGGGACCCTGATGTAAACAAGACGAAAGTCTTTCTCTGGTCTGCATCCCCTTAACAATTGTGTGTATATTGAGCTGTACTTATTGTACCCATTCTGCAATCTGTTAATAAACTTTTCAATCAATCAATCAATCAATTTCAATCAATCAATCAATCAATACCCAGTGTTCGACTCCGAGTCCACATTCAAGTCACCAAAAAAGAGCCCATTTTTTTTTAAATGTATTTATCCTTTATTTATCCAGGAATGTCCCATTGAGATACAAGATCTCTTCTTCCAGGGAGTCCTGACCAACACGGCACACAACAAGTTTCAACATAAAACAGGGCATTAAACAAAAAACATACAATTCAAATATAAATACAGAAGGCCATTTGTGCAGTGGCAAGGAGCATAATCAGATCAGCAATAGCATCAGGTAAAACAGTTACATGTTTCATAAAGGGCCAATCGTAGCATACCTTTAAAAGCATTTACAGTAGGAAGTGCCTCTAGACAAAGTTTTATTGCAGCGTATTCCATGAAAAAGGAATGTTGAGTCCCCATCACCCTAGTCCGAGTCCAAGTCATCAAGGTTGAGTCCACTCCACTCTGGCAGTCAAAGAGCTGACATACAAATAAAAAAAAGGTCTACATTAACCCTTTCACTGCCTCACTACCAAAACGGTTAACCCTTTCACTGTGACAATACACAGAGGGTTAACCCTTTCGCTGCCACGCGACAGAAGGTTAACCCTTTACTATCACACAACCGACTGTCGGTTGTGTGATAGTAAAGGGTTAACCTTCTGTCGTGCGGCAGTGAAAGGGTTAAACATAAATGACACAGCGGTCACTGTTTCAAAGGGAGGTTATTTTACTTTGTGACACAATAGCCAAACAAATGTACTAGCCATCGATATCTTATGCCAAATGATTAGTGCCTATATATTCTTTTTATAAAAATAACTGTATTTATCAATTAACAAGTCCGAGTCCTCGTCTGCACCTTCCGAGTCCGAATGCAGTCAATGCTCGAGTCCCAAGTCCAAGTCGAGTCACGAGTCCTGAAAATCAACACTGCCTCACTTTATTTTTTTTTATCCACTTTTTCTCCCATTTTCTATTTTTCTCCCATCCCAATTTCGTATATCCAATTCTTCCCTCCCCTGTCTTGAACGTTGTTAGACCATGCCTCCCACTGGTCGGCTGTAGTCAGGACAGAAGCCTTGCATCACGTGTCCCCTCCGGTACACGAGGAGGCAGCCTGTCGCATCTTTTCACCAGACAGCTCGAACTCTCAGTGGCGAGGAGTAACGCGTGGGAGGCTCACGCTGCCCCCGATACTTCCTGTTTCTGCTGTACAGGCGCACCAACCGACCTGTAGGAGTCGCTGTCCACAACGTCAAATCCCCACCCACCGGCTTTCCCACCCTCTAACACTTGCCAATTGTGTTAGTAAGAACGACCGGCCAAGCCGGTAGCAACGGCGAGAGCTGGGCTTGAACCCATGGCGTATCCTGCGTTAGTGGCGAGCGCCTTGCCCACTGCGCCACTCAGCCGCCCTCCCTTTATGTAGGAATACTTTCAACCAACGTGTGGGTCGACAGACCTTCTCCAGGGGTGGTCAAAGCTGTATCTCCTGTCGATGTTTATTTTCTTTTCCAGTTATTCCCGATATGAATCCTTAGAGGTACAAATAATATTGGCTATACAAGGATACTTCAAATACATGCAATTAAGTTGGTCATACTTTATGGAGTTTGGAGATGAATATCTCCTCCATGAAGCCAGACAGATTGATGCCACATGTCTCCATTTTTATTTTCCAGATGTTTCCAGATTGTGAAAGTACAGAATGTGTAAGCTTTCAAATGATGTGTCATACTGTGAAATCTGACAATGTTTGAAGAAGGTGTGCTCATTTGAGTATTTTTTTTCTAGTAGATATTAAAGCAGAGAAACCGGCTCCCAAAGGAAGGCCTTTTTTTGAACACGTCCGCCGGCAGGCCTATGGGCTGGGAGCGTGAACAATACCCCACCCAGCCCCGCCACTCCTCTCGCATTAGCAAATACAGCATTAGTATGTCTGTCACTAAGTGCTGTCACAGTAAATGCTGTCATGACTGTGAAAATAGCTGTTATACCAGCTTAAAATAAAATATAATTATAATAATAATAATATAATAATTTATTAATAGAATGTCTACAGAAAGTGTCTTACAAGCGTATGTGTAGTGCAGGGTCCTTCTGTTTGTGTGTGTGTGCGTGCGTGTGTGTGTGCGTGTGTGTGTGTGTGTGTGGTGTGTGTGTGTGTGTGTGTGTGTGTGTGTGTGTGTGTGTGTGTGTGTGTGTGTGTGTGTGTGTGTGTGTGTGTGTGTGTGTGTGTGTGTGTGTGTGTGTGTGTGTGTGTGTGTGTGTGTGTGTGTGTGTGTTCAAGACTATGGTCTCTGAGAATGTTAAAACTGACTTGCAGTCAGTATATCCATGGGATGAATAAGTATAAATATATTGCACTTAGTGGCTAGAGGTAGGAGCTGGAAAACATAACATAGCCTAAAGTCTTATGTGTAGTACAGGTCCAAAGTGTATAACGATCCCACAGGATTGTTGAGTGTTTCACAGGTTTTTGTAACGTGTGTACCGGCGTTAATTCGGCATGATTCTGAGGCTCATTCCGTTCGAGGCTCTAGTCAAAACAAAGGACGGTAAAGAAACAATACATTTGGGGCAATAACGTTGAGGTTTGACAACGTGAGATATAATCAACGTGATATGGTTGGTCTTCCAAAGCGCTTTACAATTTGTTCCTCACATTTTAACCATTCACTCACTCACACACCGACGGCGGAGGCGACCATGCAAGGAGCCGACCTGGTCATCGGGAGCAATTAGGGGTTAAGTGTCTTGCTCAGGGACACATCGACTCTCACGCTGCCCGGGAGGAGGAGCGGGAATCGAACCGGAAACCTCCGGATTGCCAGGTGACTGCTCTACCTCCCGAGCCGTTGTGTCGCCCCAAACAAGACACTGTAAATTATGTAAAACGTAATTGTTGATGATACAAATATTGTCGTATTTATTATCATTATAATTATTTAATTCCGAGGATGTCTGTAGAATTGAAGTGACCACGATCCCCAAGGACTTCTCCCAAATGAAGCCGTTAGAAAACAGAGGCGCACACCAGTCTGTCCGACTTACAACTGCCTTTTCGAGTTCGTAAATCCTATGAACAGATTTACTAAATGAAGCCGTTCGAGAATGCCAAAAAAGTTTGTAAATTGAGTTACAAAGACATTTCTTGGTAACTTTCCCGTAAGTCCGTTCGAGAATGATGTCCACAAACTACCTCCCTCATACTATATATATATATTTATTCTTACTGTGTACACAGTTATCTGTTTGTACATACCTGCATACTTTTTACATAATCTGTAGATACTATATCTATATCTACACCACAAAATCTATATCCACGTCTCTGACATCTCCGCCGGGATGATGAACAACCACCTCAAACTGAACCTAAGCAAAACAGAATTGCTCCACCTGCCGGCCAAATCCTCCCCCCTGACCGACCTTTCCATCACAGTCGAGAATGCAGCTGTGACCGCGTCCCCGACCGCCAAGAACCTTGGTGTTGTCCTCGACGACCAGTTGAACTTCTCCGCTCACATCGCAGCGACAACCAAAACCTGCCGATTCCTCCTGAGCAACGTCAGAAGGATCCGCCCCTTCCTGGCAAAAGAAGCCACCCAACTCCTCGTCCAATCAACAGTCATATCCCGCCTCGACTACTGCAACGCACTGCTCGCTGGCCTCCTGGCCACTGCCACTAAGCCTCTTCAACTCATTCAGAACGCAGCGGCCCGCCTGATCTCAAACCTAACGAAGTCAGCCCATGTCACCCCACTTCTCAGGGACCTGCACCGGCTCCCCATTACCACACGAATCCGCTTTAAGGTCCTCGACCTGGCATATCGTGCAGCGAAGGGAACGGCTCCCGCCTACCTCCGGTCAATGGTCTCTAACTACACACCCCCAAGACCCCTACGCTCTGCATCTTCTGGCCGCCTCAGACCTACTCCTATCCGAGCTCCGGGAGGGTCATCAAAGAGAAGTCGCCTTTTCTCAGAATGGTGTAACCAACTTCCCACCACAGTTAGGAGCCGAAACCCGTCCAATCTTTCGCCGTCGACTAAAGACGCACTTCTTCAACCATTATCTGAAATAATAAAAAAAAGATAATAAAAAATAAACTCTAACCCTAACTAACCTTACTGTCATGCACTTGTCCTAATAAACTAACCCACACTGTAGCACGCAACACTTTGATGAACATTGTTACTCAGCCGATAGAGTTGTACCCTTCCTCCTGTCTTGTTGTACAAAACTTGTAAGTCGCTTTGGATAAAAGCGTCAGCTAAATGACTAAATGTAAATGTATATCTGTACATATCTCTTACCTACTCTTACTAGTTACGCTTCTGGCCAGTATGACTTACTACCACCTGTACATTGTATATCACTATTGCACTTGGTTGGATGCCAAACTTCTTTCCATTGTACTGTACTGTACTTGCTGCTGCATGATGACGACAATACATTTGAATCAAATCAAATTTCTCCGGCTCCGAGCTGCCGCGGTAGTGCATTAGCCGTATTATTACTGCTGCTTCCGGGGGCTGTTTGGTGACAAAACACACCATCTCAGGCGGTTTTATAAGGGACGAGAGAGAGAGAGAGAGAGAGAGAGAGAAATCCAGGCCAAGGGTTACATATTGGATCACTATGATGGGTCCCCCATTTCGCCCGAATGAAGCCCTGGTGTGGAATGACTTTCTTTTAGGAACCGGGAGAGGAGGGGGAGGGGGGGGGGGGGGGGGTGGGGGGGGGGAGAAGGGTCCATCAGGGCCAGAACAAAAGAGCCTTCATTATCGTCCCCGGCTCTCGTCTCTCCGCTGCTCCCGCAGTAATGAGAAATCAAATGGAAAGCCATACGACACGCGGGTGGGAGTAAATGTTTTAAGGTTAGCCCCGACTGGCGGGTGGTGGACGAGCGGGGGAGAGAGAGGCCGCGGTGGCCGGGGTCTTTCTAACCCTCCGCCCCTGTCAATAATTGCGTTATGCTCTTGTGTGTCCGCGGGACAGGAGAGGACAAGTCAACCTGCGTGGGCCGTAATGAGCTTTTTGATTAGGAAGGGGGGAGAGAAAAACACCCCCGCCGGAGGGAGGGAGGGAGGAGAGGGAGGCTCCTCTGTGATAGGGTAATTTCTCTCCCGCCACGCCGCTGTGCTACGCGCGGGGGGGGGGGGGTGGGTGCTAAATGGCCTGCCGCGGTCGTTGGAACGACCTCATCTCCCCTCCCCCCCGAGACCTGTTTAAGCGGGAAGCCGGGAGAAGAAAAAAGGGCCCAAAGCGAGGACTTTAACGCGGCGCTAGACGTTCTCTCGCGCGTCCGCGTTGTTATTCACCATGTGAGACGGCGGCTCAGGGGGTGTTTAACGGCCGCGCGAGCGTCGCCGTCTCACGCCTCGGATTGGAAGAGCGCTCGGATGACGGTGGATCCGCGTGTCAGAGGAGAGCGGGGAGGAGAGAGCGGCTTCGGGGGTGGGGGACAGGTGGGGGGACAGGTGGTGGGGTGGGGTGGGGGGGGGGGGTGTTGCCGGGGGGAGCATTTAGCGGAGAAGGGGGGCGGGGCTCCTCTGTCTCTCTCTCACCCTCGTCTCGGATCAGCTCTCCACTCATCTGTAACGTCACCAACCTCTCGGTTAATAACACACGTTCTCCTCTCCTCTCCTCTCTCTCTCGCCTCAGTCTGATTATCCATTACGCCCCCCCCTCTCTCTCTCCCTCTCTTCTATTCCTCTCCCTCACTCTCTCTATATATTTTGTTTTCCCCTCCCTCTTTATCTCAATCCCTCTCCCTCACTCTCTCTTACCTCTCTCTCTTTATAGCACTCTCTCTCACCCTCTCTCTCTCTCTTTATTTCCTCTCCCTCACTCTCTCTTAGCTCTCTCTCTCTTTATCCCACTCTCTCCCTCACCCTCTCTCTCTCACCCTCTCTCTCTCTCTCTTTATTCCTCTCCCTCACTATATATATTTTTTTCTCCCTCTTTATCTCACTCCCTCGCC